>NC_091824.1:138142634-138257634 GCF_038994185.2 Dermacentor albipictus
TAAGCCCCTCCAGGTTGTTCTAAGTAAACCCTGAGCCCTACATTGCGCCTCCCTCGTAACCCACTCTGCAGTTGCGGGATGTTAAGCCCCACGATTTGCTCTTATTAGAAACTGCCATATTTTCCTTTGTTTCTGTTATCATTAGCATTCGCTGCATGAAAATACCAAATATCTCCACTAAGAAGGCCCTCTTGTGGCTTATTTGCTTATTTATTTATTTGTTTGTTTGCATACTTATTTTTTTCAGTACCCTCAATAGACGATGTGGGAATTATAAAGGGTGGTTGGCATAGAGAGCAATGAATGTATGAAAGAATTAGAAACGCAGCAAAGAACAGCAAATACAAAAGCAAGTAACAAAACGACACATAACTGCAAGTGCCATTATACGTTTTTCAGACTTGTAATTGCAAATTAGCTATGAAAAATGCACTTGAAGCTCCTTGTTGCATAGTTAAAAGAGATAATGGCGGCATGGATTAACAGCGGCTGTCGTGTTGTCCTTTAATTTACACATTCATGCTAATTTTCACAGGTCTAAAAGTGAGCGTCGCTCTTTGCAAGTTGCATGCTCGTACTTGTCTTCACGGTTCCCATAATGGAGCAAAGGAAATAGTGGCCACTGTTCGTACCAGTATTTCGTAGTTTTAGTTCTAAACCCATCATAACTATACCTGTATGCTCAGCACATAACTCGCAGAATATTAGAAAGACTGAAACCGTTATCTAGTGAAGAACGAAACGTGGCTCTATATATACAGTGTTGGTCAGCCAACAATATCGGTTCTCTCAGTAAGTACTGAACACTCTGCAAGATGCACTCTGCATGGTTCCCTGAACTCTCGGATGCTCTTTGAACGGTGAGTGATTTATGGACATTGTTCTCTTTGTGACACTTGGCAATTTGTAATAAGTGCGTATGGCCGTACGTCCTTGATTGCCAGTACTGTATATAGTATCGTATGTGGCGCGCCCTTCTAACGAATTGGAGGCTGCGGATCACAGGCAGAGATGTGAACGATGACTTTTTCTGTTTGGCTACCATAATCAAAGAATGTAAGGCAATGAAAAAGGAAATATTACCGTGTAAGCAAATGGTATCACTGCTTCGCGTGCGCTGTACAATCATGGGGCAAAGAATAAGGTATGCTTCCTTAGTCCTTCACAGTCTCCTTGGAGAGCTCCTCAGAGGAAGCTCTTGACCACCTTCTGGCCAGAAGTTTGCATGTATGTATCGAGGTACCACGTGCAACAGCAGGCGCTTCAATAATAGTGGAGGATCACCAATGTTCTTTTCGGGCACTAAGATTTGTTGAGACATGATACCCTTGTTTTCGCTTGGCAAGGCAGCAGGCTGATCACCCGCTTCTTCAGTAATTAGATAATGTACACGCTGCAGATGTGCACGTGGCAATACAGCAATGCAGCAGCAATGTCCCAGAGAATAAGTTTCGGCAAGCAGAGGCAGAGCCTATCCCCATGGCTGCTATCAGTTCCAGTGGTTTCGACCAAAGTCTCGGGAACCTCTCGTAAATGAGACCTTACCGATAATACCTGCGAAGCGAAAACCAATATTTGAGCGATTGCCACTTCGATATATACAAAATGGCGCATAACAAGTTTTCCAAACTATGGAAAAAAGTGTACCAAGGACAGCAAATTCTGGGCAAATAAAGATAAGAAATCAACAGCACGCCTATTTCCATCCCTGGCAAGGTTTGGCGTTTAGAAACTTTAGCTCACGGAAGGAGAGGCAAACAATTAACTTCCTGCGGTGGTCTCGGTTGGGGAATGCACCATGGCCGTGAGAAATGCCCAAGCCGCAACAAGCGCCGAGCTTTCCTGTAGGTATTTACACGTCGCAATATGCCAGTATTATAGACAGGAGGGAATGGTTTATTAAGATGTCTGCGATAATAAAGGCTCGCAATGAGCAGTGACCTAAAGCTCAAGCAGTCATCTTGATCACTACGTGATACTGCGATTCGCCAAAAAAAAAGATAGTGAACTAAAGTAAGTCTTTTCCGATACATAACCATTAACATCGTTTTCATCTTAGTCTGTAACAGTGGAGAAATTCCTATATTCAGGAACCCTGGTTATATTAAATACATCTAACATTTATGTTTTTTTCTTCACCATTAAGTGTACGTCACATGTGAGGGGGTAGTCATATATATATATAATTTAATTACCTGTAATTTATTCTCAGAATTCATTGTTTTGTTTTCACAGATATATGTGAATCTTTTGGTAACACGTTTTGCAATGTACCATGCAAAGTGTCACCTGACGCACGCGACATGTTTTTCTGCGAATGCCCCAAGAACACGACGTACTTCGACGCTGCAGAAAGAGGTTGCCTGCGTAAGTTGTTTCTAATCTTCTTGCACCTATTCATCTGCGTACTTTGGTCAAATCAATACAGTATGTGTTGCCATTCACAGGCACCTTATCCTTTCATGTGTATTTTCCGCAGACTAAAATGCGTGCTCCCTCAAAAGTGCATCTAATTCTAATTCAGTTTTAGACTGTCCATGTTATTAGCAGTTAAAAAAGGTAAAGTACCCAAGACAAGCTGGCTGGCGCTTCTATAGGTGGACCAAGCTTTGTAAAAGGGGGCCGTGTCGTCCTTGGCATGCTGATTTTAACGGGTTATTAGAGTGACGTCACGTAATCTGGTCCTCGGTGGCAGCTACAAACGTCTACCAATATAGCGTTGTAGGCACGAGAGCGACATCTAGTCACGTGGTGGTTTGACATAACGTTATTTGAACACTTTTTTTTATGCTGAGGCAGTTTTATATTAACTTTGTATGACCGTATCTTTCTCTGTCTCGCTCCAGCCAAGACATCTTGCAAGACCACAGAGTGTGTTATTGGCCATTGTACACAAATAGATCTCAGAACCGTCACCTGCTCCTGCGACCACGTCTCGAATCTTACCAAAACATGCGAAGGTAAGACACGGCCAACATATCACGCTGGTACACATACATGCTTAAAACCTAGTCATGTAGCGGAATCCTCACCTGACGGTATGCTTTAGGTTTAGAGGAACGAAAAATCGGCCCCACCATTACTGTATCTCGTTTACTGGTGCCAAAATGCGAAGTAGTTCACCTCTCAAAGCAAAGAAAGCCATCGATGCAGTTTGCGTCTTGCTTGAACAAGTGTTTTGTCTGTAAGCAGCGCAAAATGTAACATTACTAGCAAACGTGTGAATAAAAAGTACATATGTGGTATCAAATATTTATATACATATGTATTAGTGCAGCAAAAATGGTGCCAAGGGAAGGAAATAAAGTCAGGTGGTGTGATGATATTAGGAAATTTGTAGGCATAAGACGGAGCCAGGTCAGGCTAGAAAGGAGTATTTGCAGACCACTGGGAGACTTCGTTCTGCAGTGGATGTAAACTAGGATGATGATGATGAGCCTGCTGATTATGACCACGAAAAATCTCCCGCACTTATCATGATGGCAAACATAATATCAGCGAAAACAGAGGGCTTTGTGACAGCAAGCTTCGAAGAAGTGCCTATTTAGTTCGAAATAACGAAACTGTTCAACGAAATTATTTTTCGTAAAATCGGGACCAGGTAAATCGCGCTAACGAATGAAATAATAGTGAAGCCTCGCAAACGGTTGTTTCTTGCTAAGGTCTGTGTGACTTCGAGATCAAATTTTAATTTCTCATGCGGTGTACAAATTCAATTCTACATTGTCTTTGTTTTCTCAAAACGTGTGCGTTGCCCTTTTTTCAGTGGAACCGAGCTTTCGTGCGGATTGTGAAAGGAAAGGAGGTCGTGCCAAAGTGCCCGACAATTGGGGACAGGGACCCATATGCGACTGCGGCGACTGGTCGGCATTGGACGAAATAAGCGGGAAATGCGTTCGTGAGTAGATGACCTCTTGCGCATAGATTTTCTTTTGTTGCTGTGCTGTAATTCTAATTAAAGGTTTATTCTAGTAATATTAGGAACGAAACAATCTGGAAATTCACCTAACTACGGCAGATGGTACGCCCATACCCAAGGTTGAAAAGATCAGACTATTGGGCTTCATCCTTGAAAGTAGCGCCTACTATGGAGAGACCATACGCAAATTAGACGATATAACATCTCAAATCATGCGGCTACTTAAACGAATAACCAACAAACATGTTGGAATGAAAGAAGGCAATCTGCTTAGACTAGTTGAAGCATTCGTAATAAGCTGAATAGTATACTTGGCATCGAACCTACGATGGTACTCGTCAGAAAAATACAAATTAGACTGATTAATCAGAAAAATCTACAAGCAAGCAATCGGACTTGCCATCACCACCAGCAACGATAGACTGCTAGAGCTAGGTCTCCACAATACACTGGATTAGCTAATCAAGGCCCAACGCATGGCACAATACGAACGCTTGTCCGAAACTAAAACAGGTAGGCAAATATTGGATCGCCTAGGTATAAGGTATCATACCCAACATGGCGTCAAACTATATATGCCCAGACACGTCAGAGACATGATAAATGTCCTTCCAATACCAAAAAATATGCATCCCACCCACCATCAGGGTAGGCGGGAAAGCAGAGCATGCGATATACAGAATTTAGTAACGGCAAGGACACCACATTTGTAGACGCAGCTAAATACAGACAGGAGCGCGCCTACACAGCAGTGGAGATAAACTATGAGTGAAAATCTGTGACGAGCGCTACAGTCAACACCACACGTAGAAACCACACAGGAAATAGCTGTCGCGTTAGCCATAGCACAAATACAAGCGGACATAATCATCAGTGATTCCCAGACGGCGATACGAAACTTCGCTAGCAGTCTAATCTGCCCAGGGGCACCAAGACTCCTAAAGTAAGCTAATAACCACTACAAAAGTGTCGATCTCTTCTGGACACCTCCTCACACACTACCAGACGGTAGCAATGAGGCGGCGCACCGCATAGGTCCGTAATAAGGCTCGGTCCGTAAGCTCGAGAGCTTACGGACCGAGCCTCGGTTAGCCCCGCCTCACCGACTACCGATGAGTTGGTGTGGGAAGACCGAATGACCAGATTTCACGAAATTACACAACACCATAAATTGCAGAGGCGCACATTCCCGCCGCCGCACCCAATATAAAGCAAAAATCAGTCTGTCGTATGGCGGCTGTTACAAACCAGATCCTATGCGAGTCCAGCTATCGTGCACCTAATACACCCAGTTTTATACACGACTGGCAAGTGCAGACACTGCGAATCTAGAGCCATCCTAGAGCATATCCTATGAAAATATGTGCGGGTATGATGCACACTAACGGTGATGCAGCCTCTAACAGCGACAGCCTCTCCACGCTCTGGGAGTCTGCGTTGCTCAGCTCGGATCTGCATCATCAACTCTGGGCTGTCCAGTGAGCCGAGGAAGCCGCCAAGGGCCAACAACCCTTGGCTGAAACCTAGGCGAGGTCCAGGCCCACCCCACCAAATCGCAGGGCACTCAATAAAGTTATTTGAATGAATGAACGAAAAACGCCCGACATAACCCCTCTGGGTGTTGATCATTTGGTAATTGATGCGCGTGCAAGAAACGATTGCGCTGGCTACTATGCTAGCAGACAACTTTTTTGGCTGTGAAGTCGGAGTTAGCTAAAGACGCCAAATTTTTGCACCTTTGGCATTGTGCCAAGCATTACCTAAGAGTGTAACCCCACTTTCGGTCCCTTTTGCAATTCGTAACTCTTTTGGTGTTACCGGCAGTACGTTTACAAAGTGGTTCCTTTGTCTGCCTTGTAATCCATTCGTTACCGAATTTTGTCGTAAGTCTCTTAAGTGAGCTGAGCGGTGCTTCAGCAGCCGCCAAGCCTTAGACGCAGATTCAGAACAACATTCATTCGGACTAGATGGTGCATACTTGAACTAGGAACGAACAGAGCCAACTAAGACGATCACGAGCAGGAGAACGACACAGGACAAGCGCCAAGATCATCTATATTTATTCACTGAAAATTCTGCAGATATAAGGAAAATCAGAGACATACGCAGAAGGACTACGATGCATCGTCTGCCTAACCGTTCACAGTAATAACATTTTGGTTTTAAAGATGGTCGGGGAAGTATCACTAACAGTTTTTTTTTCTGTCTTCTTTGTATGGAATGCCTCCAAAACCTCACGTGCCTTTATAAACCTTTGTCCGTAAAATTTCGAGACTGTTTTATTTTCTTCTCTAGAAATGATTCCCCAAAATAAATGTTGGTGCATCTTTTCGGGCTAACCTGAGCTATACATGTTAGTTGCTGTGGCAGCCTCTTGATGGCGCTACATGTAAAAAAATACGTATTTAACGAAAATGGCGATTTTGAATAACTTACAACACACTTGAACAAAAATAAAAAGCTGAGCATGGTGGCAACTGCCATCACCCCGTTTCAAAGGGGACGCTCCTACCTTCCATCCATAGATCCATCCATACGTTGTCACTAGTCATCTGCGCATTCTACTGTGAGTGAATGTGGAGAGATGAACGTCCACCTCGAACAGCGTGTAAACATAAAATGCTTTGTGAAGCTTGGCAAGACAGCCACACAGACGTATGAGCTCCTTCGTGACGCTTACGGCAACGAGATATTATCGCGGGCGTGAGGTTTAGAGTGGTACAAGAGGTTCGTTTCGGGGAGAACGTCGGTGGCCGACGACAAAAGCAGGGGCGCCCTGCAACCTCGCGGATTGAAAACAACGTGGCTCGGATCAGGGGGATCGTACCGAAAGACCGCACCATTAACGTCCGCACACTATCAGATGCTCTCGACATTAGTAAGACAACATGCCACCAAATTTTGCGTGAGAACCTGGAGAAACGAAAGCTGAACGCCAGACTTGTGCCGCACTCCCTCACACGGGTCCAGAAGGACACGCGGGCATCAGTGAGGGCTGATTTGCTCTCCGAGGCAGAGAAGGATGCTGCATTCGTCGACAGCATCATTGCAGAAGACGAAACATGGTGTTTTCAATACGATCCTCAAACAAAGAGGCAGAGCGCCGAAAGGTGGTACCGAAGCTCTCCGGCGTCGAGAAAGGTGCGGCGACAGAAGACAAAAACAAAGACGATGCTGATAGTTTTTGTTGGATGCCAGAGGGGTCATACAACACGAGTTCGTCCCACAAGGGCAGACGGTGAATCAGGAGTTTTATATCCGCGTGCTCCAAGACATCTGTGACGCACTGCGACTCCGTCGCGCTGACTTATGGGCATCTGGACAATGGAGACTTCTCCACGATAACGCAAGGCCGCACACTGCTCTCAGCGTGAGAAAATTTCTCGCCAAGCACAGCATTACTGTACTTCCCCATCCGCCATACTCGCCTGACCTCTCCCCATGCGATTTTTTTCTGTTTCCTCCTGTGAAGAGATCCCTAAAGGGTCGCTGGATGGGGTGCGTGGAGGCCATTCAAGACGCCAAAACAAAGGAACTGACAGCCTTGCCTAAAGGAGCGTTTTTGAACTGTTTTCAAGACCTCAAGAAGCGTTGGAAGCTGTGTATAGAGTGCAAGGGAAGACTATTTCGAAAGGGTGCTTCACAAATTATTTCAATGTTAAACGCATTTTGTTTAATGGACTCAATCTCGGAACCTTACGGACAAAGGTTTATCTCTGCTTCTGCCAAGACTCTTTGTCTGTCGGAACCGTGGTTCACACTTCTTGAAGTAGAGGCATTGTTTTCGCGGGGAATGTTCTGTTGGCATCATTGCCATGGCGAATGTTCTGAATAAAGGAAGATGAAATTTGCTCTTCCTCTCGTGATCGTTTTAGTTAAAGCTGTTCTTTCAAAGTTCGATTAGACGCAGATGCCTTTTTTTTTCCTTTGACAGGCGCATAGCGCGCGAGGATTTCACGTGTACCAGAACTCAAAAGAGTAAAGTAAACATAATATAATATTTAGTAGTGTGGTTTGCTGGGCCAGTTGGTGCATGGTGAAAGTATGAGGGGTTGCAGCGAGTACGGACGCGAGCACAAGAAACGGCAGCGTTGTCCTGTCCATTTCTTTTTACTTGTGCTGGCGTCCGTACTTGCTGGAACCCTTTATACGTTCATAATATAATAAGGCAATACTCAAATGCGAATACTACATTTGTTCTTAAATTATGCTCTTATATATAGTCAATTAAACACAATCATTCTTTTACTTCTCTTGTTCGAAAGCCCAAACGAAGTCCGGGGATTATTTCCAATGGCGGTGCCACATGTGCGCTTCGGTTCCATAGCTTATACATAACCAGAAAATGTTGTGCGAGAGCATAATTGGTCGCACGTTGCTTGTAAGCATCCAGTGGTATGCTGTGCAAAGAAGCAGCATAATAGGCGTCGGTCATCTCTCGCTTTTCCTTTTTTGTAGTACGAGTAGATGTAACGAGGATACTAATCGAGTGCAATTCATGTGCTCATTGCAGCCACTACTTGCTTGTACCCCCGAAACAGCTGCTTGCATCTCTGCAATAAAGACTTGATCAGCAATGACTCCCGTTGCTGCCAAGGCTGGGACCAAAAAGACTGCTCAAGTGAGTGGCTTTCTTATTTAACTTAGGGGGCTATTAAAGGCAAAACATTTAAACACCATGCAACAGCAATACAGTGAAAAAGAAACCCAATTTATTCATTCATTTCTACTTACTGCAGCCATTTAGCAGCACAATCGTGGGAGCGGGTACCTATATAGCCCAAATAAGCAACGGCACAGAAACAATGCCACAGAAGATTAATATGCAGAAAAAGAATATAGGTCAAAGTACACATAAAGAAAAAAATTTTAGGATACTCAACAATTCTTGTAACAATTCTTGTAATTCTGCCAGGTATTTGATACCACAGTGCTATGGTCAGCCAAAAAGTTTGATGTTAAAAGCCAGTCCATCAATCAAACAGATATGTTCATGAATATTTATGGTTCGCGATAGTTTAGCAAGTCTTAAGTAGATGTTCGGTAAGGCTGATATTCTAGTTGAAAACAAGATAACACATGTATTCATAAAACTGAATTAGTGCAGTTTGAAGCGGTTAAATAGAATATGAATTAAATGTGCTTTGGTGTCGACGCCGTGTTTCGACGCTGAAACGGGCACTTTCTCACGGTGAGTTGTGTATTTCTTTATTAAGTACATGCTTGAATCTTGCTCGACGTCGTCAAATTCCATTCCCTTCATTCTAGGCTTACATGACAAAAATAATAGAATATGCAGAAACAGCACTAAAACCTTTCTATACTGCGTATGGCAGGGTCCAAACGTAACATTTTGGCCACGCATTTGTTTAAGCCTATACAAATCCCACATATTTACGAGTTTGGCCTCCCATGCTGATTCCACAAATCATTTCATGCAAAATAAATGGGGAGTCTTCGAAACAGCGGGATCGCTTTCACTACATTACCCGGTGTTCTTACGCATCACTCCACCTTATAGATCCGACCAATTCACACACGAACATTCGTATACAAATGTTCTTACGCGAATTGGCCGTGTAAATGCAGATCAGGAGCAGCACACAGTTATACGGCCTCCCGCATGATGTGATTATGGAGTTGTTTGTCTGTTGGCGGCGGAAACCTTAAGCCATGAAACTATTAGCTACATCCGCCATGCGAGTCTGCCGCTGTGCTGCTGAGCACAAGGTCGCGGGATCAAATCCCTGCCGCGACAGCCGCATTTCGATGATCGCGAAATGCAAAGACACCCGTGCGTCGTGCAGTGGCGGCACGTTAAAGATCCCCAGGTGGCCAAAATCAATCCGGAGTTCCCCACTACGGCGTGCCTCATAATCAAATCGTTGTTTTGTCACGTAAAACCCCACAGTTCAATTCAATTCACAGCAATCAAACCCTTCATTTTCTTACTCTTTTCAGAACGGCCACAAAAAGGCACGTACTGTTCTCCTGGTAGCATCTGGCACGAGGATGATGGATGCATTGGTAC
Organism: Dermacentor albipictus; assembly: GCF_038994185.2. Classification (NCBI taxonomy): domain Eukaryota; kingdom Metazoa; phylum Arthropoda; class Arachnida; order Ixodida; family Ixodidae; genus Dermacentor; species Dermacentor albipictus. Next base: position 138,152,585 of record NC_091824.1, read on the forward strand.
GACTAGATTTATTTTGTCTAATTTTGCATTCCAACTGAGCATTTTTCAAACGAATGACACCGAAAACACTGCGGTGTGTAATTAAATTACTTTGAAGTGCTTCATCAAATGCGTATGTTGTGATTAGTTGTGTTTTTGAGACGAATTGAGGCAGCTTTGAATGTATACTTCTTTTGCTGTTCACTAAAAATAAAGATACAGTTCCTTTGTTCCGGACACACAGATTTCTGGTAAGGTTCTGTGGCACAAACAACATTATGCGGCCAGTGTTGAGGCATCGGCTTCAATGTAGACACGGTCCATGCGCAGGATACCTTCATAATTGTTCTTTTGACCTTGTGGCACAACAAGGCCTCTAATTCATATATCTTAGGAATCAACACCTTAGGCGGAACACAACTCGGTGTCCTCGCTGACAGTAAAAACGTCGTGTGGTTTCCTTGAGGAAATTTCTGACGAAGATTGTGAGCCCTGCGCAGTATCGAAGGGCAGTGAATTCATCGCTGCAAGACGGGAAACGCCAGTCTACAGTCTTGTAGTGAAAAAAATAACGAGAAAAACTGAAGACACACTCAGAAATGTACTATTGGCAAGGCTCCCTGCTCAACCGCTTAGTCCAAAGTAATTCATTTTTTTTGTTTTTACTGTGTGCAACGCACTGGCAAAGAGAAGTCCTCTGTTTTTGTTTTCTTTATTGAAAAACATGGCTCCCAGTGAAATTAGGTTTAACCATTCATACCAGAAGAAGCATTCTCGCCGTTTGTACATTGTCTACGAGAGCGCGATGGGCATTCTGAGGAATATGACGCCACCATGGCAGCATCAAAGTCCGGTGTACAATACCTAAGAAAAGTGTCACTATAACCGGCGTTAGCTATGATACTGACATATATAGATATACAGAACGCGGACCTCCCCATATTTATAAAGCTTTCTGCCTAAAGTGTCAACATGACACACATCGGCCGCCTCAGGAACATGCCCGGCTTCAACTCTGACTTCATTCCATGTCAAAGTCGGCCATTTATTCCAAAACCATTTTCTTGCAACATGTGCCTGTAAATTCGACCCATGAAGGCTGTGTACAGAAGCACAGTGGCGTGTGTTAGGTGGGCGGAGAACCACGCCAGAAAACGCCTGCCGTGCAACATTCTTCAAGTTCACAGACCGCCACAGTTCTCATGACGGCACTTCCATGGACTGCCCTGAAATTAAAAGTGAGTTTGCTATGGTCTAGGAAATTGGCACGAAATGTTCGAAACACAGAGAAGTCACTGAAATTCTGCGGTGCCACGCACTTCCCCGCCGACGGTCTTCCAGGAAGACTACGGTTGCTGTGAAGGAGACCTCTACGTACACCGTTTTTTCTACACTTCCAGTGCATCGCGCATCTGAAGTTCAGGGCACGTCAGAGACATAATTCAGAAACCTGACTGCTCCGAGAAACACGAAAAAGATCATCAAGGAGTCGAAGTGCATGGGCTGCCACTACCCTGATTACACCACAACTGCCGATGAGAACCCAGTCGCAGACAGACAAGTCATATTCGTACTACATAATGGCCACTATTGCACGTTTTTTGTGTGCGTTTAAACAACCAGCAAACTATCCTTGGTCTGAAGCACAGTGTGTGCTCGGTACATTGAGTGCAGTGATGACATCCATTATGAAGATGAATGCTTTACGAAAGCTGCCATAGTTTAGTGCACAGAGTTCGAAAGCAGCTTTGTCAGTTTTGAGCACAGGGGATGATACGCTTCCTTTGAACAACTGTCAGCGTGTTCTTGATTTAGCATCTCTGTTGTTCGGAGCACGAGGTCCCGGGTTCGATTCTCTGCCGCGGCAGCCGTATTTCGATAGGAGTGAAAATCAAGCACTCCTGGGTAATCAGATTCCGGCGCACGTTCTCCCCCTATACGACGTCTGTCATAGCCTACAGTGTAGGTTTTGGACGTTAAACTGCATAAATATATCGAATAAGTCAATCACGCCTGAGTTGTGCCCACCCTGATTATGACGGTTTTATTTAGTTTTCCTTTATCTTTCATCTAACGTTTATCTATATTTTCTTTTCCCCAGTATAGGGTAGCAAACCGAATGTTGCCTTCTGGTTAACCTCCTCGCTGCGTCACCTTTATTCCTCCCCTTAGGTGTAAAAATTTAGTTTTCTAGAATTGACAGAGCAAAGAACTGTATTGTATTGTATTGTATTGTAAGTAAAAAATAAATAAAAAATAAAGAATCACTTTTAGCAAAGCGGGTACGTTGTTTGAAATAGTGCGATCACAGGAATTATTTTCTCCTCAATTTTTTTCCTCCCTGAGTGCAGGATACGAAACTAGACATATTCGTCTGTTTTAAGAAGAGCCCTGAAAATAACTTGAACGCATTTTTTGCTGTTTGGTTGGTTTTATCTGCGGGCACAAGAAAGAGCATCACAAACTCTGGAAAAGAGCTCGGGGGATCAAATCCATCTAGTTAGATTTAGGTGCAAGATAAACAACCCCAGGTGGTTAAAATTAATCCGGAGTCCCCCGCTATGGCGTGACTCATAATCGGATCGTATTTTTGGCAACTGCAAGCCTATATTTCGAAAAAGCTCTGGAAAAGAGGGCTCGTGGGAAGGAACCCAATCATTTCTTTTTTTTCTTTTTACTATAGAAAATGCACTAGGACACAAAATGCTGACGACTTCATAATCGCATCCTGTACTAAATTCATATTACTACCACGATTCGTTTTCTTCCAATCAGATGCGTGTACGGCGCACGAAGCAAGGCTCCTCTGTCCGCACGGGTGCAGGGAAACCGGGGATCCTCTGAAACCTTACGAGTGCAACTGCAAAGAGGGAAGCGCTTTATCCGACGACGGAGTCACGTGCACAGGTATAAGGCGACTAGGTGCTGCCGACTTGAGTCGTCTTGCCAAAGTGTAGCCATCCATGTACCACAAAAATTATTATAGCTATGCCTTCGGTCGAACCGTGCCTCGCTCGACTTATCAAAGAATGCCGCGGTTCCCTAGTAAGCTTATTTTGTATACTTCCAATATAGCTCCACAGTCTAAAGTTGCTGGAAGAATGAGAACTGAACTGCGAAAATAGTCAAGAACTGTAATGTCGCCCTTTGCTTAAGGTGCATGCAAACACATGGTCGGTAACATGCTCTGCTTTTCATTGTTTATCAACAACATAAATATGTGATCTGAAGTTGGTTCTCAAATCTATTTGAGCAGTCGACGCACGGAGACCATGAGGTACATTCCTGCGGTGCCTTGTCACAATGTGGCGCTGTTATTTCGGGCTTGATGTGGTTAGATTGTCCGGTCCGCATACGTAGATGCTGCAATAAGGCTCCAGTGTTTCGCCGCCTTTCAGCTGTAAATTTTTTTGTTTCTTTACACAAGACCGTTTTAGGGCAAGTTACAAAGAAACGCTACTCTCGAAGTATTTAACGTAGTTTTTGCCAACGCTGTTACACGTGTCATTTCCTGCACTCTTTTGGATCTACACATTCGCATTCCCTCAAGGAGCCCTCCGAAAAAGTTTGCAAGTCTGAAGGCATCCGCACTCGTCGTCTTATATCTTGAAATCAAGTACCACTACCACTTATTTTTTCCTCTCTATGAGACAGCCTTTTATTCTAAAATCTTTTTCTCCCTTGCCAGCACATGTTTTCGCACCTCTAAGCAAATGCAGCGGCTCCAATACGCTCGCCTCTTGAATTCGGACTTTTTTACGTGTTTGTTCGTTTATCCTTATACGTGTTCTCTAGGGGCATTACCATACGAACTTTTCTTTTTCAGAAATATCCAAAGTTCGCTCTTGCAGCGACGTTGAAAAGCAGTCGTGCCGATCAGACCAGTCCTGCTCCGTGAAAGGTAGAGAGGTCGTTTGCAAATGCGCGGAAAATGAACAGCTCGTCGACGGAGTCTGCTCAAGTAAGAGTTCAGTTCGGATGTTGTACCGAAACAGCAATCAAATATCAGTGAGCATTCGTTTTGGAATACTGCTCCATGTGCCTAGTCGAAAGCAGAGTGAATAGCAAAAAGCTTTCGCAATTGCAAAAATGAAACTGCTAGCGATATTATGGTTTGTGCAGCTTTGGCTTTCAAGGCTTGGGTGCAAAGAATCTTGGCTTTACGGACAGGCCATAAGAAATAACAAAAGTATGCTGTGGAACTCCCATAGCCTTTAATGTGTGTCAGCTTCGAGAAACAAGGGCATGGAAGCTTCTGACATAAGCCCAAAGAATACGAAGGGGCCACAAGAATTAAGATTGAAACAGTGGAATTATATTATATGTATCTTACATTTACAACAGCGCCATGTACAAGAGCGCATGTCAGCTTGTGCGTAAAACACTACCTCTTCGTTTGACAAGGAGTCACCAGTCCCACATTTGAGCGCCAAAGTTTCTTCTTTATCACGTCGATACAAAGATTATGCGGATCCCACGATCTGCTGCAATCGGTTTGAGCGGAGCTTTTGTTGGTGTTTGCGAGGAACGCTGTTTGTCTTTGGATACAAGTTGCGAGTAGGGCACACGACGAAGTCGTACGCGCTTTCACCGGTAAGTGCCTCGCTCGAGGAAAATGTACGGCACTCCAACACCACAGACAATGCTGACTCAAAGCAGCCTTAGTACCGAACACACTACCCTGCCAGCCAAACTTCCCCCGTACGTAATGTTCTTTAAAGTACTTCGAAACGCAACGGTCCGGTTCTGTTGCTGTCTGATCAATACGAATTGGCGCTGCTCCTTATCGCGTTTAATGAGACACGCCACTGTCCCACAGAGGGAAGACTAGTGGGTAGAGGGCCTTGTGGGTGGTTCGCGTAGTAGTGTCGTAGTGGGTGGGTGGGGGGGGGGGGGGGGGGGTTGTGTCGAGCGTTCAGCAGCAACCAGCGCTATGCTGACTTTTCAAGAAGGAAATCATCAGCCAACATCCAACGTTTCCACAGGGAGAGATGTCTGCAAGTCAGTACAAGGAAAATGAGCCGCCTGTATATAGTGTCGCTCGCTCGTACCGTTTTCAGAGAACCACGGGGCATGAGATAGTCACATGTGAGGACTGGCAAGTGTAAGCCTGCCAGATATACGAGATGTAAGCTCCTGATTTTTGTCGAGGCGTGCCTTTCCCTAAAGCAGTCGGGCAAAGATTCCCACTTGAGTGCGGCATTACATGGCTCACTGTTTACTCACACAGACAAGTGCATCGCTAATGACTGTCACGAGAGATTCATGGATTGCTCAGTGGCCCACGGTAAACAAGGCTGCTCCTGCCCATGGAAACACCGGATGACTGATGTATATGGAGAGTCGTGCACACTACGTGAGTACGCTAACTCGCAACCACCATGCCACTAGCCCGTTTGGCGAAAGAGAATATGCGTGGGAGCACACATGCGCATGTGTCTGTATACCTGTCGGTTTGCGCGTGTGTGTGTGTGTGTGTGTGTGTGTGTGTGTGTACGTGTATGCATGTGTGTGTGTGTGTGTTGCTAACGTTGGTGTGTGAGTTTGCGCGTGCGTGCATGTGCGTGGTTATTTCTTTTTCGCATCACATGATGTGCGTCAAAAAGCAGTTGGGAAATATTGTAAAGTATTCTTCAATGTACAAAGCTTTGCAGTGACGAGAGCAGAGATACATTGTGTAAAGACGCTGTATAGAGGCACGAAAAAGACGGAAGACGTGTACTTTTCACGGCCACCGTTGACCCTGGAGCAGTGTATGTTAGGGTCAGATGCCGTGGGAAGAAAAATGCCTACGTGTAAGCTCACCCTCTTTACAAAAATTATCGGCTTCGCCCTACTTCTTCAAGCGGGGATCGAAATGTCCGACGTATAGCGGAATTTTGTAATTGCCTTCTCATGTTGTACGATGCAATTGAAAAGGAAGGTGCACAATCAGTGCATTTTTTCAGTGCTGACATATGGGGCAGAAACTTGGAGACTGACAAAGAAGCTTGAGAACAAGTTCTGGGGACCGCCCAAAGAGCGATGGAACGAAGATTGCTAGGCATAATGTTAAGAGACAGAAAGAAAGTGGTTTGGATCAGAGAGCATACGTGTATAGACGATATTCTAATTGACATCAAGAGTAAAAAATGGAGCTGGGCAGGTCACGTAATGTGGCGGTTAGATAACCGTTGGACCACTAGGGTTACAGAATGGGTATCAAGAGATGGAGAACGCAATCGAGGACGACAAAAGACAAGGTGGAGAAATGAAATTAGCAAATTCGCGGGCGCTAGTTGGAATCGGCTGGCGCAGGACAAGGATAATTAGAGGTCGCAGGGAGAGGCCTTCGTCCTGCAGTGGACAAGATACATGATGATGATGATGATGATGATAATGCTGATGATGATGATGATTCACGATGCTTGTCAATCTATAAAGAATGCGTGTCATGTGCGAGCACAAAATTTGCATATTGTTGATCTTCATGCGCTAGAGGGTAACACGAGGTATTTATCTTGTTAATACAAGAATTATGCTCTAAATGATTCAAAGAAACATATTTCTGTTTCCGGGCAATCGAGTCCACACAATAAATTTAGCCAAACTGCCATTTCAGCATGATACTGCCATTGAAAAATGTTTCTGCACAGCGGCAGTGTTTATTGCGTTGTGGGTTTGGGGGCACAATAACTGCCTATATATAACGCTGATTACAATATTGCATTTCCGATTCGATGCGGAGATAGTTACATGCAGTTGTGCAAAGTTCTACTACGCTTATTATGTTAGTAAAGATAATTTATTGGTATCTCTAGAAGCTACTTCGAACTTTCATAGACTTCTAGTGTGTCAGGCAATTATGATACATACAGACATCATTATTGCGATTTTCTATTTTACCTAAACTTGCAGATCTGGTAATTAACACGCCTTTCATTACATTGCACTACATTTACCTTTTTATACACATTAAACTGCGTGTAAACACTCTCTAGTGGGAGGGATCTATGTTTTGTTTTATTTTTTGAAATTCACGCAGTTAAGTGATTCTGGTCCTATTTTGCGTTCCAGGTCAGTATTATTACACCGTCTCCTTCAAGCTCAACGCCACCCTTGAATCTGAAAACTGCAGCGTGTACGCTCCTCGTGTAAAAGCTGTGGTCAGTACCACGGTCAATCTATTTCTCTCGCATGGTTATGTATTTCTCTCGCATGGTTATTCGTGAATTTAAAACGAACACTTCTTGATTCCACGTCTCACGTCACAGTAACGTTCAGTGCAAACCACTTTAATTTTATTGGACAAGCCATACGAGAACTGTGGCGAGCCTTCTTTATTAAACGTGAGACCTGGTGAATTTCACCACAAGAAGGGTCAGCTATGCCAAAAACGTTACTCGGGAAAGCAAAACAAAAAACCTACAAAGCACTCTCAAAGGTAAGTCTATAACGAAATAACAAAACAGATAGGAAGTCCGCTGATAACGGAAAAAATACAGGAGAAAAAGATTATAAAACTAAAACAACAAAATAAATATAGTCTTAGGTTTCACGAGAATCAGTAATTACAGACCAATATCGGCATTGCAAATATTTCTAAAGGCTCTGGAAAAAATTATTTTCACTAGACTTTCAAAATTTCTGGACATGCATTCTGCGATTACAGCGGCATAATACGGTTTCAGGTCAGGTGTTTCGACTGAGACAGCACTTCTACATCAGAAAGAGGTCATCCTAGGCAGCATTGAAGCAAGAAAACTCACACTAGATTTTAAAAAAGTGTTTGATAGGATTGATCACCAAACATTGTTAGAAAAATTGCCCTATTATGGCATTAGAGGCATTACACTTGACCTAATAAGGAGCTATGCAGAGTGTGCACGCATCGAGCTACGCGGCGCGCATTTCCCATCGCGTGACTCCTTGCACGCTCGGATGCGGGCCTAGGGCGTTTCCGCAACACCCAGCAAACGCTGGCATGGAGCATTGGTAGAGTAGCTGACTCCCGCGCAGGGTGTCCGGGTTCCATCGCGACCAACTGTTTCTTGTTGTTGTTGTTGTTGTTGTTGTTGTTGTTGCCGTTTCTTTTTTTTCCTCATTCCTGACGAGAGCTGCGACGGACGCCGCTGGCAGTGGCGGTGGTGACGGGCAACGTCGCCAAACGAAACGGCTTTTGGAAGGAGCCCGTAACAGCTTACGCTGCAAGAAAACTCATATGTGCCCGCAGGGGAAGTTGTCACACGCAGCTCTTTGACACGTGATACGTAGTAGTGCTACCTTCTTGAACACCGAACCATGCAGTTCCTCAATTCAAGTTCAAAACTTTGCGGTGTTTTCTCTTTTTTTCAGATGCGGACTGCTCTCGGTTATCAGGTGCACGCGGTGGTGGTCGCAAATTGCACGTGAGTGCGCATGCTGTGCGGATCTACGTTGTAGGGTTGACAGAAGCAACTGGACGCCACGTTTGAGGCAGCCTTGTAAACAACACGTTCTGATTCATAACTTTACCGACAGAATAACATCAATGAGAAAATGCGCTTGCATTCAATGAAGAGTAAACAATGGTAATGATTCTGACGACTGCTATGCGATAATGACGCTGTTATAAAAGCCTTATCTCCTGCCAATACTTGCATTCTATCGTTTGTAGGAGGGTACATGTTAAAATTTCAGTTGCCTACACTTTTAAACCACATAATAAAAGAAAATAAGATTGACATATCTAGTACATCACCAAAACAACTGCGTTTAATGTTTGTATAATGATGTGATACGATGATTTTCTACTTGACTGCTGTATAATCCCCTTTACAGTGACGTTTTATAACTCCTGTAAGTGTTTTCCTCTTAGTAGGTTGTACTCCATTAGCCGCACGCTTTTATGCTTCCCCGTGTGATAGGGGGTCAGGGCTCCTCAAGCTGCTTTTACAGCTTTTACCTGTCCTCCTCGTAACATTTTCTTGTTGAGGAATAAACTCAATTCAATTCAATTCAATTACATGCAAGTGAGCTGCTAAGTTTCACGAACAAGCCTGTTCAATCTTTCATCTAACTATAGTGAGCCTCTTGACTTCCGAACGTTGCCTAGCCAGTCAGAAAACAATGCTTAAAGCCAAAGACATTGACAATGCTCATTGTTTTTTGAGAGCGACAAGCTCGGACAGAATACAAGGAGTATATAGGGACTTCGCGGTTTTTTCAGGCTCGTGACAGATGCTGCACCAGTTAAGTCACACAATTTAAGCACGCCAGCTTGGTTCGTGTGTGATATCAGCGCAGCCGCAGTGGTTTGCCTGAATATTATCACTGAAGAAAGCAAATTCACGACATATTTAGGGCTCTAGGGTCGATCTAGGGTCTAGGATCTAGAGCAAAGAAGGGGCTTGCACTCATACTGCCCACCTCTTTCGCTATACAGTCACTTGTTGTTACAATGTAACTTGCAGTACTTTCCTCCTCTGCAGCGACCACATCAAGGCACGACTCATACTCAATGACCCACTGCCTAAGCCTCTGCAGAAGAAGCTTCAAGCGTGCGAGTACCCGATTGGAAATGTTTGCATGCTCTATCCGAGACTTCCAATTTTAAAAGGCTCAGCAACAGGCAAGCTTAACCAAGTTTCTGACGTACAGTTACACCTACCGTATAAGTTATCCTTTAAAAGGCGTAATTAGCCTCGGACATTTATAGGGCATTCGGCGAGTTCCTGTCACACTCCGACTCGGTTTGCAACATTGGCGCCAGCAAAGCCATGCCAGAGCTGAATGCGGCACTCTTAGAGCAACCGCAGAAGCCACGAGATAGGAATTCCGTTAGAGTTGAGAGCACCTCCAAGCTGGGGTGTGGCGCTCTGAATGAAATATAGGCGAATGTGTTCAGAGTGGTCGATTTCACCCTGCCGAATGCGAATTACACCAAGACAGTGCTCTAGAGCGCTTAAAGTGGTTAGTCAATTGTACCGCTAGACCGCATTTAACGCTCAAACATAGAAGAAACCAAAACTACTTTGCGGAAATTGTTGAGATTCTGTTGAGGTGTTTCTTTTTTTCACCTTTAAGCGTTGAAAGAAATTAGTGTAAGAAACAAATGTATATTAAACGGGTTTGGTGGCTACTATACCTGCAGTTATGCGTCGTTTGGTTGTGAAGGCCAGTCCTTAATTTCAAAATCGTATTTATTTTCGTTTTCTTTTTGGCGGGGACACAACCCTTCGCAGAAATCGAGGAAGAGAACCTCTGTGAAAGTTTGCTCAAACACCAAGAGGACGCTTACAACGGTATAAATGAGTGCGTCAAAGCCGGGGACTACTTTTGGTTCAAGTGCAAGCAGGGCTACCGGGAGGTGAAAACGAAAACAGTGGGTCGCCTGCGGCGCTCCGTTTGTGAAGGTATGTGGCGCCGCCTTCCGTTGAATTGCGCAAACAATGAGACATCTATATGTTAAAGCTCTTTTACCACAACTCTAACCGCATGAAGGCAGAAAAAGTTGTTGACTGTGCATGCTGATTACAACGTTCGCTTCACGCGTAAACAAGACAACTGAATCTTTTATTGAAGCGTGGAGACAAGCGCAAAATAAATCTACGTTGTTCTGACCATGTGGCATGAAAATTATGGAAGGCTTAGATTTTCTAGCAATTATGTCAAGTCTTGTTGCCATGACAGACCATGCTCACTTGGACAAGTAAATATGTGCGCGTGTAATTTATTTGTTCGTGTATCGTCAGTTATGTTGCTATTTCATGATAGTGCTGGCTGATAAGTAAAGAAGGTAGAAAGAAATTATAATGCAATAGCAAGTTATGGGTAGAGTGGCTTTAGGATGCTTTAGCGCTGTGGCATCTGCACCGACCAGCGCTTGCCCAGCCGAAAAGCTCTACTGTAAAGCCTCAAATAACGACAAGATACAGAAACTCACGTAACTATCAGCATAAAAATAATCCAACTAAACCCGTAAACACTAACCAAGACAGTCTAACAAATTTGTATCATTGGCGAAGGAGCAAGGTTTGCTTGAATAATGTTAAGAAAGGCGCACGATGCATGGCGTCTGATTTCTCGAAGCGCACTTGGGAATATGATGTCTTAGGCGATACCTGTGGTACGGACCGAACTCGCCAGTCTCCATTGTTCATTGTCATTGTTTATCAGGGTTCACATGTACTACTCAGCTCAACCCGATAAAAAGAACTACCGTCTGCTTCCGAAGTTTTGCTATGTGCGCGCCCGTAGTCTGTAGAGCTAAGGCGCACGCTGGGTTGTGCGTGAGCACTGACACGAGGATATCAAATGATAATACCAAGCATTTTCGGAGGTGCTGTTTGAAATGCTAGTAGGGACACGATGGTTATACACAACGAAGTAACAAATTGTGTAAGAATGTTCCTGGCGCAGTGACCTAAATTTCCGCCTGATAACAGGCTGTGACAGCGCATCAGTTGCGGCATCATATAGATGCCGTAATTCAAGATCTACAACTTCGCGGATGCCAAAAGGCGTATCTTTGCGAAAGACATTCATTAAGGAGCCCGTCACTAACGTACACAACACAGCCAGAAGTGAATGTCATAACCTATGAAGTGATCATAAACATTCTTTTTTAACATTTCTTTCTTTTTCTCAGTTGATCCAGAGGCTCCGACACCCGCACCAGGTAAGAGTCCTTTATGCTTCGCCAGGAATCCTTACTGTTATCCTGTCTCTCTTATTTAGTTTCGTTCTGAACTACTAGTCTTCTCCTTATAATTGTGTTTGTTATGCAGCTCACATTGTCTCTTTTCTGTTGCCTAAACCTTTATGCCGCGTCCTCTATTAATCTGTCGCTCGCTCCTGCCTAAAGTCTGGCAGACAAACTGGCAACATCATGTGAAAAGAATGAAGCAGTAAATAATTAATTAATTAATTATGCTGATAATGATGATACATAGAGGGTTTTTTGGCGCAAGGACTATGGATGGCCAAAGAGCGCCGTCCGGTTTATAATTAGCTGTGATTCTTTATCAGAAAAATTCCTATTTTACGATATGGTGGAAACGCCATTGTTGGATGTTCTACCCTTGCAAATTTTCATTTTCTAACGTTGATAGCTGTTTCATTAAGCTTTTGCAAAATTAATATATATACATATATATATAGAGAGAGAGAGAGTTATCCGCATCTGTAGCATAGAAGGCACCGAACAAAGCACAATATAGAGAACGAAGAAACAACACATGTGCTGACTACAAGTGAGTGTTTAATGAAATGAAACGCAAAAAGAAAGTACCGGGAAATATAAATAATCTATGCGCGAATGGCGACTATGAGTCGAAACTAATAAATATTCACGTAGACGACAAATTAAGTTCACTGTCACGTAGCACTCCAGAGGCACGTCAGAAAGACAAGTTACTCGCACCCACGCAACACGCGGCACGCACGTGCCTCGCGTTTTACGCTTCTTTAATGAAAAATCTAAGTGTGCTCGAGGTGTCGCACGCACGCAGTACTACTTACTCTCTTTCTTTAAGGACTTTCATTGCGGTAAAGAAAGCGCTGGTGCGTACATTTCTTTAGACACTCTGACCTCTTCACCTCTGCACAAGTTCGCATAAAAAAAAGAAGCAACTTATGGCACCGCAGGCTGGCTAGCAGTATCACCGTAGTGAAGAAGTTGTTGCGACCTCTCTGCCCCTTGGCAGTGAGCCCATAGCGGTAACCTTCAGTCGCCAAAGTGCACTGCCCACGAGAACGACCCATCTATCAAAAAAGGCAATGTCTCATTCAGTAAAAAAGTCAACTCCGCAATTGGAAGTAGTTCTTACATGGGTGTATATAAGTTCTATTCAACTTTTATCTAGTTTATGCATAGCGTACAAAGAGGCTCACGAGGGCTTTTTTTATTATTATTATGGTATAATGATACATTCTGCATTGAACCCATGTTAAGTTTACTTATAGTGCCGCATTAGTTCGTACTTTTGTGCGGTATTTTCACTTGGTCATTATTGTCATAATGGTTGTCTACTAGATTGTGACTACTCGCTGCGTTGTTAACTCCATCTTGTTCGAAGGTTTGTGGTCTTTCAAGCCACTTCTGTAGCTCCTTTCTCATCCCTCCTCTATTGTTACGGAAACAATAACGGAAGAAGGAAAAATATAATAATTTCATAACTCAGTCTGATTTGTCTGAATAGTGTGGTCAGTAAATACATTTTACAATAGAGAGATACACCAACAAATTTTGAAATTTGATAATGTGATAGTCAAGGTATAAATAATAACGAAGTGCTCAGAATTATTAGAGTGAGGAAACTATACACGGTGATCAGACTGCTAAAGCCTGCGTGCCAAAATTTTCGGTTTGTAAGTTGAGGAATTGTACCAAGTACAACTCTTATCCCTAATGCTTTGGAGCCTTGATGCACTTTCCTTTTTTTAAATATTAAGCCAGAAGTTGCGTACCTTCCGTAAGATAAGGATGCGTGGGCAATCGTCTTGGATAAACATGTTTTGAACCACCCCGTCCCATACCATAAACGCGTAATATGGAGCAACTTCAAAACTGGGGTACTGCTCCCAGCGATTTGTGCTAGCTTAAAACAGATCAACATGCTAATGAGACAACTATAATGAACTTCTGTGTGTTAGCAGTTGCTCTGTAAGCCAGTTATGTCTTTGTCCTCTTACTTCTAGATCCCTGTCTCGGTATCGGGGCTGAATTCTGTGGAGATGTGCACTGCGTATCGAATAGCGACCACTCGGGTTTCGCCTGCAAATGCGGCCCTGATTTCTTCTTTAACGCGACCGAGAAGCGGTGCTATAGTAAGTAGACAATTTGTTTTTATCATGTGCGCTTACGTACTGGAGAGAGCATAGAGGGAGGTCCTGTTTTCGTTTTCCCGTGCTCGATGAGCTTTCAACTCCGGCCCTCCTCTCTCTCTCTCTCTCTCTCTCTCTCTCTCTCTCTCTATATATATATATATATATATATATATATATATATATATATATATATATATATATATATATATATATATATATATATATGTGTGTGTGTGTGTGTGTGTGTGTGTGTGTGTGTGTGTGTGTGTGTGTGCGTGTGCGTGTGCGTGTGCGTGTGTGTGTGTGTGTGTGTGTGTGTGTGTGTGTGTGTGTGTGTGTGTGTGTGTGTGTGTGTGTGTGTGTGTGTGGTATTGTAAAAGGGGGAATTTTCTAACGCAGCTGAAATAACTTTTTTTTCTTTAGTGTCCCTTTAAACTCTAAATACAAACTTCGTGGATTATCTTGTTCTCCCATTTAATCATTAATGCACGCAAATAACGTTTTCGAGCGCTTCCAGTAAAACTCATTGCTCCGCTGTAATAGCTTAAACATCAATGCTGGAAGCAATGTGAACTTTCAGAAACACGTTTATTAGCTATAGATAGAAACTGTTCACACGATTAGATATTAATTAATTAATTAATGTATGGGATCTTACGTGCCAAAACCACTTTCTGATTATTAGGCACGCCTTAGTGGAGGACTCCGGAAATTTCAACCACCTGGGGTTCTTTAACGTGCACCTTAATCTAAGTACACGGGTGTTTTCGCATTTCGCCCCCATCGAAATGAGGCCGCCGTGGCCGGGATTCGATCCCTCGACCTCGTGCTCCGCAACCCAACACCATAGCCACTGAGCAACCATGGCAGTTTCCATTAGATATGAAGGTTAGTCTACTGAATTCCTCTTTAATGCACTTTTCCCTCTATTATAAGCATTCAAAGAAATTAATGGAAAATATGAATAAAGAAAGAGTGCAGCCTGCTCGAACCAACGATGTTATAACAAGAGTTTGATCAATTGAAATATTTAACAAGAAAATAGTTAGGGGGAGCGTAAAAAAAAAAGCTTCCGCTGTGGGTGACAGGCCTCGCAATGACAAATTTGGACGCGCGGGCCACTGGGGGGGAGAGGGGGGGGGGGGCAGAGTATCTTTTATGGCTCCCTAATGTAAGTGTAGGCTTCCACGTAACCAGATTTATTTCATTAGAAAACCAGCAGCCTTTTTTTTACGGCACTTTAAGGTAACTTTGATGGTCCCACTAAGCTGATGACAGTAAAGAAAGTAAGATACTGGCGCTCGTAAATTAAGTAAATAAGTAAACAAATAAATCCAAGAAAGAAAAAAAACGAACGTATACCAAATTAGCATATCTCCTTTGCTGGTCGCACAACTTAACGTTAAGAAACTGAGGAGGGCACAGACATACAAACCGACAAAAAGGAAACTCACACTATACGTTATGTGCCGCCATGCCCTGCGAGGCGTTGGCGGCAACGTGTACTGCGGGTTTCCTGCAGCAGAATCTTGTTTTGACCTAGTTTGTTGTTGGTGACGAAGGACTACAAGCGGAGCAAAACGATGAGTACAGCAATATAGACTAACAACGAAGTTCGCCTGCTAGTTAAGCTTCGACGTTTTCTGCCGTTGTCTTTTCACGGCACCGCTCCTTAATGTCATTTTTGGCCCGTTCATGTGCCATGGTGAGCCAATACGAACCAGTTGAATGAAATACATTAGCTTCAGTGTATCCACTACGCCATGCAGTAGGACTCACATTCCTTTGATTTGCACAATTGCCGCGACGATCACTTTAACTTCTGTAAATACACGCAATATGTACAAGGCTGTCTTTTTTACTTGGAAAATCCAACATATCTATCTGCCGAGTCAAGAGAGGTGAGTCCTATGTTTCTCTTCTCTATTATTTAAGCCACAGGGGTCAAGGACCGACTGAAGTTTTAAATAAACGCAAGATATTTGGCAGAAGCCGGAGTGTTTCCTCGTTTTCTTTTGATATTTATTTTCGGAAAGCGCTAATTTCTCGCTTTGCGCCAAGCACACACAAAGGATAATCAGATTGGCGAAATATTAATTAAATTCTGGTGTTTGCCAAAAGCACAATCTGACTTTGGGGCACGCCGAAGTACAGGACTCCAGACTATTTTCGACCATCTGGGGTTCTTTTCGGCCACCTGGGAACCCAATGCACGGTACATGGACGTTATTGCATTTCACCACCATCGAAATGCGGCCTCCTCGGCCGGGATTCGATGCCGCGACATCGTGTTTAGGAGCGTAACGTCATAGCCGTTAAGCAACCACGGCGGGTCAGTTAGGTTACCAAAAACTTTGCGCCGTGGCATATTTATTAGTTCTTTATTTCGGACCTATATAAACAAGAAAAATTATAACGAATGTCAATTGGCTAAATTTGGTTAAATTTGGCTAAATTGACCGAAATGGCAAAATTTCCTCTTGATTACCTTGCTTTCTATGGCTGATATAGCTGACCTTGTGTTCTATGGCTGACAAGCGTTCAGTTTCCTCACTTCTAAACTGCATGTATTCACGGAGAGTAAACAATAATATATTCAAGAAAGCACATTAACGAAATGTACAATATCAGGTTTAATAGTTTCGTAATCGCCATTAAAACGTAACACAGAGGGAATGACAGAGTGAGTTAAATCATTATATCATAAGCGCATGTCAGTACACAGTTAATGAGCCCTGGTGTTGTTATTTCGTGCAAGTAACGCCTGTATATACGTATATCAGCACGCTAAGCAACCACAACGGTGGCAGATAGTTGCGACCATTTATTGTACCAATAAGCTGGTGTAGCGCTATAGATCTAAATTCGATTGCGTTCATTTTTTGCCACAGACATGAAGTCGTGCAAAGTGCACAAGTGCGAGCGAGGACTGTGTGTGGACCAGAACGGCACGTTTCCAGCGAGCTGCCAATGCAACGACTATCCCGACTTGACACTAACTTGCAGAGGTAAGCCGAAGGAAGACATCGATGTCATCAGCGAAATTACATTGATTGTACGATGAAAGCGTCCTTCAGCGACCTACAATTAAACCTGCAACACATCCCTTAGTTCAAAACACCATGCCCCTTAGTTCACTGCGACCGGGCCACGGAGTTTCCCTCCCCTTGGCACCCATTCCGCTACTATAATGAACAGCCAGTTATCGGCTCTGCGCACCCCATGACCATGTCCGCTTCTTTCCCTTTATGCTAAATAACGCATCATCTATCCATCTTTTCTTATCTAACCTTTGAAAAACTGGAAGACGGTAGCGCAAATGCTGCCTTCATTCTGTCTGTAAGCTTTGCGTTTATCATTTTCCATTCCGTAACTCGCGGCTATGTACTTAGCTTGTTTTTAAGATTCTTAAATTATCCTTGAAGTTTCAGGCCAATGTAAGCACTTACAAAATAAACTGATTATGTCCTTTATATTTTTCTCATAAACTGATGTCATGATTGGGTCTCTCTTATAGAGGTAAACACATACGAGATGACGAGGTCAACACAATTTGCATGTCAGTGTAAAAAAACATTGGTCAATAATCACAGCTACATTTCTTGGATATATGTCCCACAAATCGGAGACTATGGCAATGGGAATATGATATATAATGGTGGAGAGTGGCATAAATAAATGTAATGAAAACTACGTCATCAAAGCACGCACCTACTTTGAAACCAACTCGGCAGAAAAATATTTCCATCAAACCGGGATTCAGATTCGCTTTTGAAGAATAACTTCTACATGACACTGCTTGAAGTGTGTGCGTGTGTTAACTAGCTTAGCCCAAATAATACGTGTGCAAGCATAAATGTCTGCTTGTGCTTCGTCTGATAACTCTTCCAACACACAGATAATAATAAAAACAACGCAGCTCTTGTACAAAATAACCATCAGAGACCCGGGCTTGTTTGTGAGTTTAATTAACATAGTAATTTTTTTATAAAGGCATGTGACTCTCGATCACGATACGCAGAGGGATAGAATGTTGAATATTCAAAAACGCCACCTAAATAAACATATGAGTAGGGTAAGTCGGGCTAAATTGTGTTACACGTTTCAAAATATATGAAACAGGTGCCGAAATTAAGCGTTCACCCCTCTCTAAGACTTTCTGCGTCACGTACACAATCGTAATCTTTTTCTTCGTGCTGATTGTAATCTGCTTCAAAGAAAATAAATAAATGGCTAAAAAGTATCATTGCTTGAAATCGTGAAGTCGGTGTAACCGTGGACATGATTGCGCCGTTGCCGAAGATTAACACTGGCAGCACAGCAAAATACACCTGGCAAATGCAGTAATAGCTTTGTGTTTGTCTGCTTGAACTGTGCACCACCAGGTGGCTGCACCGTGCAGGCCACTCTAGCTAGTTACCGTATAGGCTCCCTTTAGGGAGTACAGGCTTCCGAAAGTGAGCATATGCAGTAATTCTAGACCACTCCCGTTCGCGGCCCCGCTAATCCGCTATTCCGCCCGGCCTTCCAGCGTTTAGCGAAATACTGGACAAGCTAAAACCCTCAATAGTTGTCAGTACAGATCGACGGGTGACGTGAAATTTCTCGACATCGCACGTCCGGTTTTCGTCGCCGCGCGAAGTATGCCGCTTTGACGCCGGGTATTCGCTCCAGGAGGGCCGGCCTTTAATTCGATTAGTGTTCAAGTGGCGGTGCACTTGTAATTGGGTGATGCAAAATGCATTACTGGTAGATTTTTCAAGCATTAAGTTTATGTTGTGTAATTATGGTAGTGTGAGTTGTCAGGTTGCACACATAAGCAGTAGCACATACCAAGTGACCCAAGTTGTCTACTGGGTCAGACAGCAGCCAATAGTAAGCCTTCACGTGGGCACCAGACAAGCAGTGGCCGATGTTGTGTGGACGGCGAAACATACCTAGTGGCCCAACTACAATAGCACGCAACTTGGGTCACTGGTAGGAGCGATGTAAAGTGGCCGGATAGACACACAATTGCCGAAGTAGGGCTAGGAATGCTAATCCCATTAAAACACAAGCAAAATAATCTCACTGTCAGCACGATGCTAAATTCAGTTGAAATCATTTCTGTTTTGCTCACTAATAATATTAAACGAGAGGGAATATTCGCATTCATGTCTGAAAAAAAAATGGCAAAAATCCCTGGCCTATATAAGGCTAAGCGTTTTTCATAATCGAAGCTGCCTGTATGCCTTTCGCGCCCTTCCCTCACTGAATCAACTTTCCTCTTTTCTCGATTACTTTACTCGCTTTCTGTTACGCAGTAAAGGAAGAAGTTCGGACAAGATGCACACAACAAGGAAAGGTGGCGAGGATAAACCCAGACAGCAGCGTCAGTTGCGAGTGTCCGCTGCACACCAAGCTCATTGGCGGCTCCTGCAAACGTAAGTGGAGTGCTGATACAGTGCAACCGTAAACGTACCAACTAAAGTCCTGATTGCTTGAAGGCTTTCATCGAATTACAACTTGTCTACGGGGAGGCGTAACGGTGACGTACTCACACACACAGGATCCAATCTTGTGGCGGCTGGACTCTTGCAGCACCTGCAATAGCAAGAGTATAGGCCGCGTGCGCGTGAGTGCGTCATCGTTATCAATATCAGAAAAGTAATATTTCTTTAAATTGCGCTTGTATGCACACATGGTGATTGTCTCATTCTCCCTTTATTAATTACTTCTCTCCACCTTGCGGGTTTCCGCAGAACTATTACGCCATACATAGTGTGTTTACTTCGTGAATGTTAACGTCTGTGCGTTTGTGCATTCGTGTCCCCTTTAGAAAAAAATCACTTGTTCATTAAATAAGCATTAGCATGGCAGTGCTAAAAAAAACACTAAAGTTTTTTTGCAACACATTTCTACTCCTTTAGACTATTTTCCTGTGTAGCCAAAGTCTGCGCCCGTTCTGTATTACCAATGCCTTTGTCGGTATTCTTTGCGCGATACCCTACCTATACTTACGAAATGAAACAACTATAGCTCAGACCAAAGATTTGTTGGATTATTTCTTATTTAGAAATAAAAACACGCTTTGACAGTGTATTCTTGTTAGATTTATACTTTAACGGTCGTACTAACAAGTCTGAAAATCGTTCATATTTCAGCCATCGGGTGCCTGAACACTACCTTAACCTGCAAAGATCTGTGTTTGCTGAAGGACTCACACAGAGACCTCCGTTGTTGCCAAAACTGGGACCCTGACCACTGTGACCGTGAGTACAGCCAGCGAAATTCACCCGCTTTTTCGAAAATTACGCGGCCGGTCACGCTGTGGCTGAGCGAGATACTTGTTTTTGTGCACAATGACACGTGTAGCTCGAGAGACACTACTTTTATTTAGAAGGTAAAACGTCGTTGCTTTTGACACCATGTACTTCCAGAATACAATACTCCTTGTTGTACCCATATACCTTAACCTAAGCGTCTGTGTATGCAGCTTCCAACCTTATTTATGCGCGCATCAAGGCTTGGCTTGACAGATATATAAGGCCATAATCCGAATTTTAATGGTAGTAATTTACGTAACTGCGTCGAAAAGATGCGAATTCTCCCTTGTACGCCAGCTCACTAAAAATATGCTGAGGCTTCGTGAGAATACTCAGAAAGAGGGTGGTGCGTCATTGATAGTAGATCAGACATAATTTCCTCTATTCTCAACGTTTCTTTTGTAGCACGACTTGCAGAGACTGGTTCATACTACACTTTTTTTGTCGTTGTCTAGCTTTATTCTTTCATATCTCTAACCTTGTTCTTTGTTTTCCTCATTTCTTTACTTCTCCCTACCTTCCATGCCATGTTTCTGCCCCCTCTTTACTTAATAGCAGGCAAGCAACGTGCTTTTTCCTGAACCAGTTGCCATCCTTCTACTTGCTTTACCTTTCCTCTCTATCATTTATTTACGTTGCGCACCAAATAATAATAGTAACGTCTGTACAAGTCGACAGAAGACACTCCACTTTCTTAACTGACCATTTTCATAGCGCTTCTCCAAGCATGTATAACGAACTGACCCAATCGTCATAGCAAGTAGAAGTGTTAGCTACATCCGATATTGTTAAATAAAATTCAATAAATGTTTTTAAAATGTGTTTTAATTTGAAGCAAGAAGAGACAACAGTAAATTATAACGTTAAATACCTGGTAAAGGTCCCTGTCCCTGTTACAGTTACGGCAGCGCAGCAACTACATGAATGTCCCGAATTGCTTTTATATCACTCAAGCACCCTGGTAATATTTGGTACATATTCATACTGTATTATACCTAGAATATATCATAGCTCTTTCGGCTCCTAATCATACCGATGTCTAATCTTTATACGCTTTGAGTGAAACGGAAGCTCAGTCATGTCAGTCATGACTGCTTGAAGGGAAGTTTCTTACTTAACAAACTTTTTAACACATATTTTTAAGTGTTCCGTGGTGCCTGGATCATTAGTTTTATCTCCGAAAATAAAGTAAACAATTAAGACACAGCATATAATATCGCAGACATGCCCGCACCGGCTTTCAAGAAGCTCAGTGTCAAACCAGAATGACTAAGCTGGAGTTACCATGAATTGCAGAGCGTATTTGTGCGTTCAGTTCTTGTCACGAATAATTTCCTTCCGTTTGTTTCTCCGTAAGTTAACGAAAAACTGAATGCGTGAAGCCACTCACGGGAATAGTGGAAACTGTATTGATATGCAGGAACACCTCCCGATGGGTCCTACTGTCCACCTGGGTACATCACCAACCCGAATGGTCAGGAATGCACCCGTGAGTATGAACCAATGCACATAGGAGGATCTGCAAATTTGTGCACGTTGTCCTGTTGCGAAAGGCGGCGCATTTCCTACACAACCCATTAAAAATTTTCGCTTTATTAGTGCCGTTTTAAGGAAGCAGAGTTTGGAGCCCATCACGAATATTCTTCAATGGCATGACAAAGAAACGTTAAGTGCTCACCTAAGTTAGACATGTTCTCAAGAGCCACCCGCCAATGTCTGCTCACAGTGCTCCTTCGACGAAGCTTCACATTTACACAAACAGTGCAGGTAACAAGACAGACATATAAAAAAAGTAGGTTAAGTCATTTAAACCGCCTGTAAACCCTCCTCCGGGTTAAGGGATGCCGCAACATCCAGGTTTTCAAGTTTTTTATATGTTAAACAGTGCCTTTCGGTGTGACAGGCTGGATAGCAACGTTTATTTCCTAGCTCTAAAGGGCGCCGGTAAAAGAGCGTGCGTTCATAAGCATGTTTCTGAGCGTCTATCACGCGTTAACATCAAAACTGCCGAACATCACAGCTTTTGCGTAGGTTTGTGTAACGTTGTACAACACTTAAAAAATTGCAACTACATTTAGCTTAAGCGAGCTCTCTCGTTTCTTTTTTGCGTTCTGGAAAAATCTATAGGAACTTGCTAAATCAACTGCCGTCACTAACGTTCTATTCTAGACGTATGCAAAACGATGCATGCTAAAGATCAGTGCGAGTACGGATGTACGCCGCTGGTGGAAGGCGAAGCTGACTACAGCTGCAACTGCAGCCCCACACAGCAGCCTGCAGACAGCGGCATCTCCTGTGTCGGTAAGCCAGCGTAATGTGCCTGAATATCCCTCGTAATTCTGAAAATGCACCTGTTCGTACACATGCAGTCCTCACAATGCTCATTTCTTATTACACTTCCTTCACAAGCCGCGTCAGAGATTGTAGATGCTTAATTCCCTCTTCAACTTTACAAATTGAACACGAGAATAATCTTATTTCAAAGAGATGCATGGTCTAGATTTCAAGACATTTTCTGATTAGGATTGGGTTCGCGAAGACGGACGCATCATCAACAATGGCTCGAACGTCGTCTTCTTCCACAGCTGGCGCCGTATCTTCTCGTTATTCCAGCGTAGAATTTCACTTATATTCTGTCGTCGTAATGGGGAGACCGCGTTTACGGGGTCTCCCCATTCTGGGTGATCCTCTTCGACAACGTCCAAGAGGATCACCCGTCGTGACTGCCTATTGGCTTCGGAGTTACGCTGCGAGAAGCGTGAGGTCGCTGGATAAAATCCCGCCCATGGCGGCCGCATTTAGAAGGCGCGAAATTCAAGAACGTCCGTGTACCATTCATTGCGTGCATGTTAAAGAAGCCCAGGTGATCACAATGAATCCGGAGGCCCCCACTACGGCGCGCCTCAAGATCATGTCGTGGTTTTGGCGCGTAAAACAAAATAATTTAATTAATTTAAATTTGGCGACAACGTCTTGTAGTTGCTCTCGTCTGTTATTTCTGCAGCTCTGTTTCACGCTCCCAGTATCAGCTTGCGGTGCACAATAATCATATACAGGCGCCATGAAATGTCGTACCGACCTCATAACTGTTAATATCAACATCTTCTTATGTTCTTGAACCTTTACAGCTGGAAATCAGACTAGCGCATTCGTACGCCATTTTTCACCTCACAATATTGCGCTGAGCGTTTTCAAGGTTTACTCTATGTGTAGCTGCTGAATAGTTCCATATAGTCCTGCAGCTTATCTGCTCTTTTTCCAAACATGTGTGCCACTATTTAACAGCCGTTACTTATCTTTTTTATTCAAGAGAGGACAAAATGTCACGAAGAGGATATTATCAAGTGCGAAAATGAGTACAAAACATGCTTCCACGACAGCGGAAAGGCCGTCTGTCGTTGTCCGGGCACCACTCTAGACATTAATGGCACTTGCATTGGTAAGTGCTGCGCTAGTTGTGACAACTATCTTGTGGCGTAGTAAATTAAAAGTTCACTTAGGTGATTCTTCACACACCTTTTTGTTTTTGTGCAAGATAAACAACACGAAATATCTACAAACCACTTTTCTTTCTGATTCAGAATCTTGCACACCGACCAAACAAAAAGAGTGCTCGTCCATCTTCGGCGAATGCAAGATCAAGAACCACGCCGAGACCTGTTCATGTGCTCCACCCCTTCTTTGGAATGATGTCAAAAAGAAGTGCTTCTTAGGTGAGAATGCCTGCGAGAGAGTGGTTGCATTGAGCAAATGTGAATTTTCATCAGTTAATAATGAGCTACCGAAGCTATATACTAATCCAGCGTGAAAAAGAAAGCCGTCACAAGCAAGCAGTGCTGTATTGCTGATTCAGTAAAAGCGTCAAGAACCAAACTTGGCCAACGCAGCTGGTTGTGTGAGTTTATTGAGCACAATGAACGTAAGATGCGCTTTACAGCCGTAGAGAACGAAACAGGAGGACGAGACACACATGTGCACGGCATGTGTCTTGTCCGCCTATTCGATTGTCTACATCTATTAAGTGCATCTTACGTTCATGATGCATGCTTGGGCATGTCTTGCGCATGTTCAAGACTAGGTCCCTCGAAATGAAGTGAAAACATCGTGACCAGTCATTTTTGTATCAATTAGTCTAGAATCACGTCTCCCGTCCGCGGTTACTACCGCCAGTAGCGTTCTCTGTGACACGCCCAAACTTTAATAATCTCATTATTTTCTATGTTAAACCAACTATACCTATAATGCTATAACGCCTGTTTTAACCTAACAAAATGCTTTGCGTGATGATATTGACATTTATAAATCCCACGTGTGGTCTTCAACTGGTTGTTCTTGTTTCTGGTTGAGTAGCTCAGTGGTTAAGAGCATCGCACGTGTAATGCGAAGACGTGGGTTGTATGTATGTATGTATGTATGTATGTATGTATGTATGTATGTATGTATGTATGTATGTATGTATGTATGTATGTATGTATGTATGTATGTATGTATGTATGTATGTATGTATGTATGTATGTATGTATGTATGTATGTATGTATGTATGTATGTATGTATGTATGTATGTATGTATGTATGTATGTATGTATGTATGTATGTATGTATGTTAGAGGGTGGTTTGTAACGGAAGTTTGCTCTGGACCATCATCAGTTGCGCGTCGCCCCTTGAAGAGGTAGGACGTGTATCGAGTGACCTCCTAAACAACAATTTGCAATGCGGTGAATGCTGTTTAACTAGTGGACCCGGGACCTCGAGTAAGTGCGTCATAACGCTAACCCAATTTTCAGACAATTTGCAGCTAAATGGTCACTAATTTTTTTCCCTCCTTTACGTTCTGCTTCTCCATGCAGAGAATTATCGCTAAACCTGGTACGTGTTTTTTTTTAATTGTACCTGCTTCAGTACGAGCACTAAGAAATCCGATAAGCGCACTTGCAGTAATGCATGCAGAGCTGCATCTGACGTGTGTGCGGCTATTTGAGCCTTTCTTTTGCACCGTTGTGTACGCCCTGTGTATGAGACCGTCACACGGCCTATAGTACGTGTTCCTTAAATCGCCAAAACCACGTATGTCAGGTACAACTTCACTTACTCCCTAAGTGATCGTCTCCTTATTCTTTATTTCTATATCTCACTCTATTCCTCTCCCTTTCTCTCCTTTAGAGAAAGTGCACAAGTACGTTGCCAGTTTCCGAGTGAACGAGACAAGGGCGCGGAGTGCACAGTACGCTGTTGAGGAATGCGCCGACAAGCACGACATGGTGGAGCAAGCGGTATGTGCGCCAAATGCTACTTCGCGGCTGACGCACAACAGCTCAATGCCTGAGCCAGCATTATTCTAAACTCCCTCTACTGGGCCACATCGTGCCTTCGCATTCATAACTTCGTTATAAGTTTTGTACTGACGCATGTGTGCCTAGAAGCACTGGTACGAGTTGTCCTAGAGGTCAGCATAATAATTTTTGATTTCATTAAGCAAGAGTGCCAATGTTTTAATGCGGGAGAAATACTATACTATACATAGCAAGGAGCAGTAGTCGAACAAGGCATGTCGCTGGAGCCTGGGGCCGGCTTTGCCTTGAGCGACAGTCCGTGTTCGACCATTGCTAATCCCTTCAAGCCTCCATCTTCTTGTGAACGTCTGTATACGTTTATGCACTACACATCATCATCATCATCATCATCAGCCTAGTTGCGCCCACTGCAGGGCAAAGGCCTCTCCCATACTTCTCCAACTACCCCGGTCATGTACTAATTGTGGCCATGTTGTCCCTGCAAACGCCTTAATGTCATCCGCCCACCTAGAGAGAGAGAGAAAGAGAAAGGCAAAGGAAAGACAGGGAGGTTAACCAGAGATTATCTCCGGTTGGCTACCCTGTACTGGGGGAGGGGAAAGGGGAAGCGATAGGTGAGAGGGAGAAGGATTAAAAAAAAAGAAACTACACACACACGCACGTACACACAAACTGTTTCTGTGGGCACTGTCACGCAGCCCGCAAAGGCGTTCCTACTGTGATGCAGTGCACCGTACAATCCTGAGTCACACAGTGAAGTCACAATCTGTCAGAAAGTCCAGTGTCTTTTAAATACCGCAGCAGTGCCTTCATAGCCGATCGCGCTGATGTTCGCGTGGGCCAGTGTCCAAGGATCTTGTTTTCTGACAGTGGGCGCTTGTCCAGTTTGTCTAGGGTGGCTGAGAGGACTGCTCTTTGCGGGTTGAAACGAGAGCACTCACAAAGAAGGTGCGCGATTGTTTCATTGCACCCGCAGAAGTCACAAAGTGGGCTGTCGGACATTCCGATAAGAAAGGAGTACGCATTTGAAAATGCTACTCCAAGCCATAGACGAACTAGAAGGGTACAGTCGCGTCGTGGAAGTTCGGGCGGAATACGGAGTTGTAAAGTAGGGTCCAGGGTATGAAGTCGTGCACTTGTGAAATCGGATGAATTCCACTGAGCTAATGTCAGGTCGTTTGCCAGTACGGCAAGTTTTTTCGCTGCGTCGGCTCTCGAAAGAGGAATGGCAACGCACCTGACGCCGTCATGGGCAGATCGGGCAGCTGCGTCTGCTCGATCATTGCCGTGTATGCCACAGTGACTAGGCAACCACTGATATATGATATCATGTCCTTCGTCAACTATGCGATGGTGTACTTCTCTGATCTCTGCGACGAGCTGTTCATGTGATCCATGGCGCAGTGCTGAGAGTACACTCTGTAGGGCTGCCTTGGAATCACAGAAGACTGACCATGCATGCGGTGGTTCCTCCTGAATGAAATGGAGAGCCGCACGCAAGGCTACCAGTTCAGCAGCTGTCGTTGATGATACATGCGACGTTTTTAGCTGTATTTCGATGGATCTTGTTGGTATCACCACAGCAGCAGCTGAACTTGCAGATGTGACTGAGCCATCGATGTAAACGTGTACGCGGCCGCTGTGCACCTCATGTATAAGTTGTAATGTGGCCTGCTTCAGGGCAAACGACGGCATGTTAGCCTTTTTAGTGATTCCTGGGATGGTGAGGCGTACTTCAGGTCTGTGCAGGCACCATAAAGGTGTGGATGGTCTTGCTGCAGGCATGTAGTTCATTGGCAATGAGGTGCGATTGGCAACAATCATACGACTGATAGCTGCGTGTGGCCTTTCTGCGGGTAGAGCGGCAAGGTGGTGAGAAGGTAGTCGGGCAACGTGGCGAATATGCGCTCTGAGAGCGTCGGTTACCAAGTACGTTGTTATTGGGTGATCTCGAGCTATGACAATCGTTGCCGCTGTAGACGCACACCTCGGAAGGCCGAGACACGTCCTTAGGGCTTGAGCTTGTAGTCCCTGGAGTACACGCAGGTTTGTTTTGCAGGTGTTTCCAAGCACAGGGAGGCTGTATCTTGCGAAGCCGAGGAACAAGGCGTTATAAAGCTGCAGCATTGATCGCACCGATGTGCATCCGCCCACCTAACTTTCTGCCGCCCCCTGCTACGCTTCCCTTCCCTTGGAATCCAGTCCGTAACCCTTAGTGACCACCGGTTATCTTCCCTCCTCATTACATGTCCGGCCCATGCCCATTTCTTTTTCTTTATTCTTTTTCTCTTATTTATTTTCTTTATTATTTTTCTTTCTTTCTTTGCACACATAGGCTAATTTTAAAAGTCGGAATTGATAGGCAAAATCTGCTTTGCCCCACTACCAATTGATTCAGCAATGAGAGGGACAGACATGAGTTGGCGCAATTTAGCACGCGTGAAACAAAGCAAGACGCGTATGCCGTGACCATACACGCATCCGATACCATGAGAAACGAGTGAGCCTTTGTAGTTGACGCGTCTTTAAGGGATACACGCGTCTTTCTTCGCGCCCACGAAAAGCAATAATAATTTTCAGTATCTCTTTTCTTTGTATCCGCTAATTATAGGGCAAACTTGTATGCTTATTCATTTGCATTTTCTGTCTATGCATAGAAAGTTATTCCACAAATCGAAACAGTGAATACGCGCTGCCAGCATCATGAGTGTATGCGGCGCGCTGTATCGCCGAATTAGTGAAAATGACGGCGGTGTCCCAGCCTCCCAGTTACCTCCCACCTTTGCACCTTTCTAAGTGTCAGTCAATTGCTTCGAGAACTTTATGATACGCTTATACACAATCGGCGCACAACTTGTTCAGCTCAGTCATGGAAAACACTGGTGACCTTACACTGTAAAGGTTATAGCATTAGAAAGCAATTGCTTAGAACTCTATTGAAGTAATCGTCATGGCCTTCATGGGTTCAAGGGCGTGTTATCTCCAGGCATATCTAACCGCGCTGACTGCCAACTCGAATGTCCCAAAAATGCTAAATATAGGTAATGTATCAATCTAATCAGAGGTTAAATGCGCTGATTGTTCTAATGCGTCATTTTCTTTAGTATAATATGAGCTATGAGCTTTCGCTTTTGCTTTCGTGTCGCGTAATGCGCAGCTGGTGCTTTGCCATGGGCAGCTGGTGTTCTTGCGGCCCACGAGCCTGAACGAACCTTTGTAAATATACCTATAGTGTATACACACACGTATATATGTGCGTGTGTGTGTGACTCTACGTTTCATATTTAAAATAGCACCAAAAAACACGGACAAGGGAGGACACATGACGAGCTTGGACTGCCAACAACTACTTTATTGAAGCCTGCGCAAATATATACAATTCGCAACGGGCATAAATAGAGTAAAAGAAGAAAGGGAGGGCGAGTTATCCTCGGTCAACTCCTGCTGCGCATGCGTCAATAACATTGAACAACACAAATGTAACCATACAAATATAGGACACAGACCAAACTGACTGTATGTACTGTTAAGTGTTTACCACTGCATATCTCATAATCATCGCCGCGCACGTGGAGTAGTATGTCAGGGAATACAGCCAGGCAAACACCTCAAGCATATAATTAAAGCTTGTTTGTCTCTCTCTCTCTCTCTCGCTTTTGCTATATATATATATACATCGGCAGTTATGCAGCATTTACCTCGTTTACGGCGTGGTCTTGCAGTCCAATAATATTGAAGCTCCCTTGAGTAACACAGTCATAAGTTACCAGCGTTCCTTATGTGGCGGTTTTGCAGCTTCAAGCAGCCTATGGACCTTTGCTGTACGCCACACGAATTCTTCAGTGCTCGTAAGAAAACGTTCTCTTTCCCCTTTTTTTTTTTTTTGTTCAGAACCCGCATGTCGGATAGCGCAGTTATTTCCTTGTTTGCGTTCTTCCTTTGCGATAACTTGTGTACTGATATCGGCTGGACGTAAATCAGTTAAATATGAGTATTGTGTATGCTAACACAGCTACACATAGCACTCTCTTTTATACCCCTATGCCACAGCTGCCCGTTAAAAAATCGCACGTTAATTAGTTCGCCTCTCTGGATTAGAGATGCAGTCTCTACCGCGCTCGCGCAGCAACACATAAGCAGTATCATTATAAGTATATCATATACGGGGGTACAAGCGGCGTTATTGATGCGAAAGCATCAAATTGCCCATTGAGCATAAAGCCAGAGTTTCTAGCAGCGAAACGGCACCTAAATTCCCATTGGCTGCGATGCCACGCCACGAGCTCGCCTCGACGGAACAGAGCGGGCGAAGCCCCTGCTGCCGCACCAGCGCCAGGTGTTGCATGAGGGGAGAGGGCATCGCCGTGACGACACGTCCTCAGCACGAGACGTCATCATCACACGTCATCGTCGCGTGACGTCACGAGGTGACGGCGAACGGGCGCAGGAGGTTTCGCGCCATGCTGGAGGAACTACATGGATTTACGCTTGCAGTAACTTTGTTTACGGAAGCATATTCACGCCGCTTGCGTTTCTTGATACGAACAAACTTTCGGTGAAAGCGTCGTCTTAAAAATAACGCAAAAGACAATGAAAGGGTGTGCACAACACTACCATTTTTGTTTTCAGCATGGTGACCTTTCGCGAGGGTAAATATTGTGCAGGAATATATACATGCGGCACAACATTGTTATTGCTAATGTTTTTCGGTATTAAGAGTGGTGCACTTCTTTCAACATTTAAAACTTTCTCTTTTGCGACTTAGTAGCAGCATCCACACGTTCTGTCGTTCATTCGAGAAGTTTTTAGCAGTACCTTCGTACTGCACCATAGCACATGTTTGAGAACGACCTCACTTGTATGCTCGTCATCTCAGCCGTCAAAATTAGGTGAATCGTCGCTGGTTAGCAGCTCTAAGTTGAGATCCGTCTCTACACGACACTGATTGGGCAGATTAGAAAGTGCTCTGTATTTGATAGCTCTTCAACAACAGCGTAGTTATAGCGACAGCATTGACTGGAAACATTGTTCAGTATATAAGCCAACCTTGGTACAGCGCTCTGATGAGATCATAGTGCTTTTCAGTGATGGATACGCTTACTTCTTTTGTGTATTGTCGGTGCCTGCCTGAATTTCCCGCATTTGAGCTTCCTCAATGTAGCGTAGACGGTGTATCCCTCCCGTAGACCAAGACCGGTATGATGTCATAGCTTCGAGAGTGCCTCCTGAGTCACCACTACGTTGCAGCAAGTAGTTACCTTGCTTGTTTGATGCAAGACGCTTGCTTACTTGTTTGATATTGTAGTGCCGTAAGACGTCTCCTCAATGCTGTCCTCGGGTGCGAAGTGATCCTCGCAAACCTACAAGAATGTTACCTGCATATAAGTGACAGATTTCTGCTTGACGTTTGCTAGAGGTCAATCTTAAGTACCGATCAAATGCTCTGCAGACAACATAATATTAAAGAGCGCGTGCGCTAACCCTGATTAAAAACGGTTTGGACATTACTACCCCAGGAGTGCTCAAAAGGAGTGAAATCTTACTGCGGTATACAAAGCGTATCCCCCCTTTTTGCACAGATGATTGTCCCGAGGAAAGCTCAACACGCGCATCTTGCATCCTGGGTTGAAGTTTCCCCGATAGTTGGAAACAAAACAATTCTTAGGCATGGCTACGTTAATGTAGCACCACTACTAAAATACGGGCACTTTTCAAATCATATTGGAAGACGGGCAGTGACGCGATTTAGGAGAGCACGAGAAATCGCAGACAACTTTACGCGTGGAGCGACTTCACTAAACTAATGCGGGAAGCGATGGCAGGCACGTTCCAACGCGCCCATCATTTAACAAAAGCGCAGTGTTCGACTAGCCGCGACAACAGAGCCACGATCGCGATGTCAGGCAAACACATTGCTCCCGTGCCGGCGCATATCCATGGGCAACCGTGACGGCTAGGGATAGAAGAGTTCGTTCGATCGCCTCCAGTTCATGACTTATGGTCGCTGATTTCAGGAGAGAGAGAAGTGGTTCTTGAGGAGAAGGAGAAAAGGCTAGCGCTATTTTCTGCAACCCATGCGGGAGCACGGCTCAGCGCCAGCAGGGTGGAGGGGATGGGGTTAAAAGAGAGAGAGGGTAGGAGGGAGAAAGGTAGAGGGTCGTAGAGATGGAAGCGAAGTAGTGGCCGATCAGGAAGGCCGAGGTGGTGGGATGGCCGTTAGGCCATCCGTCTTTGTAGAAATGTCCTATAGTCTCGCCGAGAGCCCCGACGAGTCGAGGTACTCGACGACACTTAGGAAGGCTGGTAGCTGATTATGACAGGGGAAGAGGATATCTTCCTGTCGTGAACATGGGAGCGCCAGTGCTGCGGCTTTAACTTCTTCGAGGTGGTGTTGAGCAGATACGGCAACGCGACGCCGCGGAACGAGGTGGGTCGTCGTCTGCGAGGCAGTCGCGTGACGCACGCGTGCGGTAGTGTTCCTGTATATGCGGAGCATATACAGGAAGTGTATAGTGTGCGCAGTGTGTATATGTATAGTGTATAGTGTATAGTGTGCGCTAGTGTTCCTGTATATGCTCCGCACATACAGGAACACCAGCGTGCGGGTGCCACCGTCTCGCTTCCGGTAGCCGGCGCGCGGTCTGTATCTTTCTCTCTCACACCCCTACTGGGCTTAACTGCTGCGCGCCTGTCGGCCCTGATGGCCGCTGCTGCTTCCTTGGTCGCGCAGAACACCGGTGGCATGCGGTGTTCTTGATTTCTCAGCAATATCGTCCAAATAATTCCTGTCTGCAGCCAACACGCTAACGTAGAAACTGTACAAAAAGTAGTAACCCACATTAATTTAATAGCAAACTCGATAACATACCCTGCAGCAAAAGTCGAAAACATTACCCTCTCCGCAAAACTCGAAGGGCCGCTCAGTTGCTTTCAATGGTACATTAATGCTTTCGCATTCACGACTCATAAGAAGTGCTTAGGTGTCCTCGGATTTTTTAGCTTTCTTTGAACCTAATTATAAATTGCGTGAACTTTACGGTAAATGTAGGGTGCCTTGATGTCCTCCTCGCCCACCGCTCCACGGAGTGGCGGGCGAGGAGGACTTCGAGGAACCCTAGGTAAACGTGATGCATCGCGTCACCTAGGCTCCACAATTGCCTTTCCGGTGAAGTTGTAAAGAGCATCATTAGAGCCGATCACGCACTGTCGCAAACACGTTAAATAGAGTTTACTGAAACATCGATCAGAAACTTGAATCTATGTGTAGGAACGCTTTGGCAAATTATGTTCTGCCTTCGTTGATGATTTCGCACGCATACAGCGACGAATACAAGGTGGAGCTGAACTTCGCAAGCAAACCACCCAGTGTGCTGCATGACAAGATCCGCGTCTGTGAGCATCCCGAAGGAGACTATGGCTGCTTCTTCCCGCCAGCTTTGCACATCGTCAAGGATAGTGTCTCCGGTACGTGACCTACAACGTAGTAAGCATTCTTATATTCCTGTACCTGACATGGACAAAAATACTACGCAAAGATGATTCATTGGACATAGCGCAGTCCTGTCAATGTTTATCGTAAAATGACAAAGAAAGCAAACAACCCACAACAAAGTTACGTTGTAGGTTGTTGAAGCGGTCTTCCTGTAATGTCTTTCTGAGTCTTCGTCAAGTAGTGCTGGATTACTATCCTAAGAAAGAAAAAATTGATCACCAACTATAGCCCCGCAACGTGTTTTGCTAAGGTTTCGTAGGCCCGTTTCCTCACTATTGCTCCTACGATTTTCTATAGCAGATACAGATTAAAGCCTGGCGCTTGTGTCCGCCAGAGATGCATGTATTGCTGTTTAGCCAGCATAAGAATAATGCCTACTGCATGAATTCGTAATTGCATATTGACCATTTTAGACAAAATGTGGCCTTATAAATGCAACTGTCCGCATCGATTTGTGCATGTTCCCGCACTCTTCTTGCCGTAATGCATTTGAAATGTAATTGCTTGGAAATTTAGATCATTGAAGGCAGTTGCACCATAATAAAGCCGCAAAGACGTAGACGCAAGCACGAATGTTAGACAAAGTCACGTAGTACCCATCATTCCTACAGATAGTAGCTAAACGACCAGTTTCATTCTAGAACTAAACCACATTTCATTCTAGAATTTTTCGTCGGAGGCTCTATGCTACTACGCCTGCACACTACGCCCAATATCCACGCGTAGATATAACTGTCCTGCTAAGCTAGTTGCCGCTTGAGGTGCGCTGCTCTAGTGGTCAAGTTCTGCCGAAACTAGCGCTTATTGTATGCTATAAAAAAAGGATAGTGTAAGCCAGACCACGTGGTCGGACTTGGAAGGACTCTGCATGCCGAATATTACTCGGCAGTTTCCTCTTTATTGCACAGAAACAAACTTTGGTTCTCTCTGAATTCCCTCTTATCAGGCTTAAAAATTGTCCAGAGGCTCCGTATTTATAGGAAATCGGCATAGAATGCATACCACTTACTTCAGCGCAGAGAGCATGTAGATAAATTGCACACTTTCCTGTTAGCTTCTTCTCATGTTTGGGAACCTGGGTTCAATGAACAGTTTCTTTAAAAGTTAAAGAAAAAGAGGTTTATTTTAGCTATGTGAACTTGACAGATTGCCATGCGTATTCTGTGAGCTTGCTACGAAGCAAAGAAACAATTGCTGAGCTGATACTGCGATCTCCCTACCTCGTGTCCCTATTCCTTCTTCATAGAGTGAAATTTCCGCATTCTGATATCTCACGTTCTCGCCCCACTCACTAAAAGGAGACATGCAATGCATTATGTGGGCAGTGGACCTCCCAACATCCTGCATTCCTTTATTGTTTCGAAAAACAGTGCCTTTCTAGGATAAAACCAGGCTGTTCTTCCGTATAGCCACACTACTATACGTAATACTTGTATTCGACCTCGAATATACTAGTTCAAATTGTGAACTTCAAGCGCCTTTTTGTATAACAACACAGATATCAGGTACCATTAAGAAGTATTTTAATGATTGGAAAATGTAGAGAGGTCGGCCGGATAATGGAGAATCTGGCCTGCTACTCTACGTAAGGGAAGGGGAAGAGGGGAAGAAAAAGGGTCACAATGGGAGATTATCAGGTACCATTAAACGTATACTCAAGGGAACATGATTTCCATAATTAAATTGTTGCCCAACGAACGGAAGCAGTAGATGTGAAAAGAAATATCCATAACAGGGTAATTGCCTTTGTGCACATTTTCGTACCCTCACTCCACCTTTTGTTTTTGTTGTCGTTTCCGCCTACGTGCAGAGGTTAAAGAGGAAGATTTATGCCAAGCTTACTTTTCGGAGAACGTAAAGTCTCTAGGAGGACTCTACGTATGTGTGAAAGAGGACGATGGACGATATGGCCTGCGATGCTCGGATAAATACAGAGCCGTGGCGTCTTTCACCAGGGGCATGTTGGATGTCGACGTATGCACAGGTGAGAAGACACAGTCAACGTCTCTACTTTGCTCCATTTCACCAAATACAACAGCAAGGGTGCCTCTGTACTACAAGGCAGCAAACGTTTTCATCAGCTTCTGTCGCACGAGACATCCTTGCAAACATGTTCTGAAGTTCCTAATGAGAATAATCAGAGAGTACGCAGAAGAGTTTATACGTGATCTGTATGTTGGGGAGACGGAGGAGGAGAGAACAGACGCCATGACCGTCTTGATCATCTCTATTGCGGCAAAAACGCAGCCATCAGGCCACGGCGTTCAGAAAGGGCTTCCTTACCAGCCGCTGGCTCAGCCGAGCGCTGCCTAAATAGGGCACGTATACACAGCGCGACATGGCTCAAGGTCAAGCAGCTTGTAGGGCCCAACCTTTTCGCAGATGCATTCCGCGTAAGTGATGTTTGATAGGGTCTCTGCCACCTTTCATAAATTCGGTGTGCGCCTCTGAGTGCGCGCCCCTTCCTTTTATTCTTTCTGTTCCTTCATTCTCTTCTCCCGGCCTAGGCTACAGACCGAGTGTGTGTATTTTCTGTACCTTTGGGTTTCTTTATGTATGTCTCATGCTATGCGAGAATACTAACATGCAACAGGAGTTACAGTTTTCTGGTTCCTCTATGATCGTTTATGGTTACGGTTATGGATCGCTCGCATAACTTGCGAGCGCTAAAGCTTGTGGCAACCTTCAGTATTATTTTCAACACAGTGCTTCCTAAAACTACAATGCGGTGCAGTGAATTAGTTGGTGATGTTTGAGAGACTTAGTGTTTCAGGTGAAAGCTCAGGGTGTACCTAATCAGACTGTACCAATTTAAAGCGAAGCGTAAGTTCGTACTGGGACACAAAAGCATGTCGATGCCACCGTAGCATCTTTACAGAGGATGTAAAGCTGACGCATCATTTTTCTCTTGTTTCTGTGGGCCGCTCCAAAAAAATACGCAGCTAGTAATTGCTATCCCTAAGTGTGTTCATCTGGAATAAGCTTACACAAACAATCTAACGTTTCAGAGAAACGATGCGAGCTTTACTGCACGGGTCCAGAACGTCAGTGCGTGGAGGGGAAGTGCGTATGCCACGCGAACTATTTCGAGAACGCCGAGGGAATTTGTGTCCGTAAGTATATCCAGCAGATGTCTTCGTTCTGATGAATTGCCGCCGCAAGCAAATGTCCGGGCAATATTAGTTGTGCAAGATGCCAGAGTTGCGCTTGTTATTTTTTCGCTAAGAGAGCAGCGGCATCAAATACAGAGCACGCAGCTGTGGATGACATCGTTGACAAATGAGGACATGAAAAATTCTGCAAGTGCGCTTTTCTTCTGACCTGCATAAGATGGCGGGCGTATTCCTAGAAGTGTATGAGCTGGTGACGGTATACTTGTACATCCTGTTGCGCAGTACATCCGCGCTGTTCGCATGCCTACCTTCGTCTCAATGGCGCCGTGAGTGGGAGGTCGGCCATTTTGTGTAGGGCATCCTAACAGGCTGGAACGGTCTAGTTTTGTTATTTCGCGTATCCCTGTAAAAGGGAGAAGTGTAGTTGTGCTGACCATGTTCAGATTAGACCACGTTGGATTAAAAAGGTCCTGAAATACCCCTCGGGCATGATGAAATAACGTAGTCCGCAGATAGCATACGCTGCTTTGAACATCTCAACAAAGTTTTGCTCTCGTACGCAGTGCGTCGAGCTCGCAGGCAGAGCGCGAAGTCACCTTCCTCTTAAACGCTCTCTTTTCAACAGTTCACTCTGTTCTGGGCACTTTATTTCACAATAAAGCGGACTCCCATACGCGGATGCTATTGGTAGCTGCGGTCTGCTACGTAGCGTAGATGTCGCGGCCACCGCGGTGGGCCGTCAGGAGTCGACTGGCTAAGCGTAATGCGGCTCACTGAGGACAACCGCGTTTGGCTTACGTTTAGCGCGTCGTAGGCAATGAACACCGGAAGTCGGGACGTCTACGTCAACATCCAAAATGAAATTTGAAGTGCGCGCCATGGTGACATTTAGGAGTCGGAGCGTTGCGAGCATGCCCCACTGCGCCGTAGCCTTCGCAGTGCAAGGTACTGAAAAAGGATTGGGAGCGCAGTGGAGGCCGTGTTTGATTGCCAATAACTCAGCTTCTGCTGAAGGCATTGAAGTACTGTCTGCCGCAAAGTATATATTTAATAAGCTACTTTTCACTGCAATTGCCTTTCTCTACTTCGATAAAAATTGGTTCGGGGCCCCTTTAAAGCAATTGCCGAGAACGAAAGAAAATGCGAGTGAGAACGTCAGAGGGTTACATGGCGTGATGAAGACAGGAAACTTGCAGGCCTAGGGTTGAAATAATTGTCACAAGGCAGGTTTTCATTTTTATACTTACTTACTGAGATGATAGGAGGAAATGTTCGCGCTAAAGTAGGGCTTTGCGTACGTTTTCACATAGATTTTTAGGACAAGATAACACAAGGACATTACTTTCAGCGGCTAACTAGCGATGACTAAACGCTGTGACTTGAAACTAGAAATCTACACACTATGGCTGCCAGAGAGGCCACAGAGAAGGACTCTGAATTTATTTCAGCCACCTGTAGCTGCTCAGCGTGGAATAAAATTCAGTCGACAATCATTTTTCTTTTTTGCAAACAGGCCACATCGGGGTGCGGCTACCGAGACCCACAACTGAACCCACGAGTGAAAAGCAAAGCGTTGTAGTTGAGGACTGAACCACCATGGCTGGCAGTCAAAGCTAGTTCTCACACCTTTCCCATCGCGAACCAGTGGCCTCTGTAGTTTGCGTCAGTCTAGGGTAGTTGCGTTTGTACATTGAAACCATTGACTAGTGTCTACGCCTGCAAGCTTTCATCTCGAAAACTCTTCCAACATCACCTCAACTTTTAGTTTAGTAAAATTAATAGTAAAAATTCCGGAGTTCTGCACGCGAGAAACACGATATGATTATGAAGCACACCGATGTGTCAAACTCCCGATTAATTTTGATCACCTGGGATTTTTAGTGTGCGTTTGAATCTAAGCACCCCCACGAGCGTTTTTGCATTTCGCCCCTGTTAAATTGCGGCCGTCGCGGCCAGGGTCGAACCCGCCTCCTCGAGGTCAGCAGCGCATATATAAATGGGGTTTTACGTGCCAAAACCACTTTCTGATTATCAGGCACGCCGTAGTGGGGGACTTTTGACCACCTGGGGTTCTTTAACGTGCACCTAAATCTAAGTACACGGGTGTTTTCGCATTTCGCCCCCATCTAAATGCGGCCGCCATGGCCGGGATTCGATCCCGCGACCTCGTGCTCAGCAGCCTAACACCATAGCCACTGAGCAACCACGGCGGATGTCAGCGGCGCATCAACACAGCCACTAATGGCGATTACGGCAAATCGCCCCGGTGCGCCCCAGTGCGCACCGGTGCGATTTGCCGAATACGTCATAAGCTACTGCGGTGGGCAATCCTTATCTTACTTAAATATCACGTTTTCCGAAGAAAATAAAAACTTCCCACGCTTTCCAAATTTCCTAATGAACATAGAACACTACGCGAAAGACAATGAGCAAAAGCTGCCATTTCGGCGTAAATAATGTGAGTGCGCTCGGTCTAAGGTGAGAATGTAATAATGAGCTCCCCGAGAAATTACGGCGCACTAATTGCGGTGTGTTGTGTATTCTACTTGCAGCACAATGCTCTCGGAAGCCGTGCAAAAATGGCGGCACTTGCGAAACCGGGGTGAAAACATCTTTCTACTGCAGGTAAATTGCAGATTTTTTTCTGAAGATTAACGTACGAAGATTTTACTTACACTTACGTCTGAGCGAAAGGCAATATAAAGCACAATTTTGTCAGTCAAAACAAACTTCAGAAAAATCATGTTCTTATATCTACCCGGATATACATAATATTGCTTACCTTCTGACCAATAACATACATACATACATACATACATACATACATGCATGCATGCATACATGCATGCATACATACATACATACATACATACATACATACATACATACATACATACATACATACATACATACATACATACATGCATGCATGCATGCATGCATACATGCATACATACATACATACATACATACATACATACATACATACATACATACATACATACATACATACATGCATGCATGCATGCATACATGCATACATACATACATGCATACATACATACATACATACATACATACATACATACATACATACATACATACATACATACATGCATGCATGCATGCATACATACATGCATGCATGCATGCATACATGCATACATACATACATGCATACATACATACATACATACATACATACATACATACATACATACATACATACATACATACATACATACATACATACATACATACATACATACATACATACATACATACATACATACATACATACATACATACATACATACATACATACATACATACATACATACATACATGCACACACACACATGCCGCGTGCGCGCGCACGCACACAGAGAGAGAGACAGACAGAGAGAATGTGTTGTGTTGTGGCGCACGCAGGCACGCGCCTGTGCGCGTGCGCGTTCGTGCTCTTTTCCTCTTTCCTCTGAGCACCACGGCGCCGGCTTTCCACATTTCACTCACATACACATACAGACGTACACAGCGCATTCAAAAGCGAAATGAAGTGACAAAATTTAAACTCTGGATTTTACGTGCCATGACCACTATTTCATTATGAGGCACGCCATAGTGAAGGACACCGGAATAACCTAACTTTGACCAGCTGGTGTTTAACGATGCACCCAATGCACGGTGCAGGGGAGTTCTCGCCATTTCAAAGCCTTGGAAAGGCGACCGCCGCGGCCGGGATTCGATCTCGCGCCCTCGGCCTTAGTATAGCAACGCAAATAAAGTGAAGCAAAGTTAAGAAGTGCATGTATGGCCAGCAGTATCTCTGGCAGTCAAAGAATATAATTATCTGATCTACTGAGTTCGAGATCTAATGAAATGTGCTCTTTACAGCTGCCCGCCTTACTTCACTGGACCTACGTGTGAAATTCAGTTCCAAGCCTACGCCAGTAAGTACGCGAAGTGGGTTCCGAAGAGAACTCACCCGTACAATCGCCTTTCGGGTTGGCTCTAACGAACATGTCCTCCTAATTGAGATATATGAGGGGCCTGTTTAAAACAGTGTGTTCGACGCGAAACTTCTTCACCAGTACATTTGGCGTTCAGTATGACTGGTATACACCATGAGAACCCAGTGAACACCATTTCTTGCTTTGTTTAAATATCACACGTTTTTCCGAAAAGAAGTATTCCCCTCAGCATGCGCAGCTTTGGCAAAGCTAGTGCATTTATCCTAAACTTCAACGGGGCATTTAAACTTTGCAACCCGGTCATACGCCAGCCTTTTACGAAGCTGCATCCTGTGGAAAACATATGCGTGGTTCAACCTTCTAAGACTACTCACTGGCTATGATGACGCCGCAGTAGGGGCCTCCAGATTTAAAGGGACTGACAACTGGCCAGAATGTGTTGTGGGACGTTGATGGAAATGAAATGACCACAATTTATAGCGATAGAATCCAGCACGCTGTTCGAGATTTAAGTAGGAAATATGATGGTAAATTGGCAAAGAAAGTCAGAAAAACCAGTAATAGGTGAGGCCTTGCGGTGAAATCTTGATACTTCGAAAAGTAGTAAAGAAATTGCTGTACGTAAGTAGACTGTCATTATGTACTGTATAATTGTTGCTTAAAATTGTCGTTAGTACATTATTAGACACTTGCGCATTACTGCACGCGTATTACGAAATAAAGAAAGTCCACGCTAACGAGCGGCGCTCGCGCCGTCCCACGTGCCTGACGGCGCACATGCTGTTGTGCGCGCGCAAGTATAGCACGAGTTTGCAAGTACCCAGAGTTTCATGATCTCCCTGTGATACAAGATGGCATCGACGAATTGCGCCATAAATGGGTGCGTTTTTATCTTCGTGCCGGCGCCTCTACCACGCTGTATCGACGTCGAACTCTCCGTTGACCGTCGACAGATTGTCGGCGTCGGTGCAGTGTGACACAGGCGACGTCACAAAGGAAGAAACGCTATTGCCTACAGTGGGCAGACCGAAATCGGTGTCGCGTCGGCCTAGTGCGAGTGAGTATTTACCACTCGGCATTCTCCAGGCGCGCTGCTTGTGACGAGAACGGTGGTCGGTCGTGCAAGTCGGATTCGTTGCTTCCGCTGCCGCTTTCGTCCATCGAAGCAAGACGTTCGCGTGCTACTTCGTAAGGATCTAAATTCCGAGCACGCATGTGAGCTAAAATCCTTTGTTCCGGCTTGTTCAGGTCTTCGAGAGACGACATCGGAAATCAAAAGCGCACGCTTGGCTACAGTGACACGAATCACGTATGAAGTGTAAGAGCGTCGTTTCGTGTTCGATGCGCTTGGTTTCGTTTCGAGTAGTCAAATACCGAAGTAGTTGGACAGGAAACCGCAAAAACACATAGCTGTCTTCGCAGAGATACTTTAACACTTTGGAAAACATGAATCGAAGTAACATCTACTTTATAAACAAAATAATACTTTCTCACACCTACGGCCGCACTTGTCGTATGCCTCCCATTAGTGCCGGCCTGTAATCGCTATCGCGCTCACCTATCACAGTTTTCGGCATGCTTCTGGTGCACGACTTCATCCTCACTGCAGATCGAAAAATTCTGGTAAAAAATGTTCCACGGCGTTTTCCGCATTACTACTTCACCATCACGCGCTTTGGACGGTAAGCTTTCCATTGCACTAAACGAAGTGGGTACCATGAAAATTGGTTGTCAGTCCCTTTAAGCTAGACCGACTGGGGTTGTTTTACATGCAGCTAAAGGAAGGTGCACATGCGTTCTTTTGCATTCCATGCCCACCGGTATGCTGCTATTGCGGCCAGAAATCTCGAACTCACGACCTCGTGATTATTTGCACGAACACTATTTGGAAAATAACAAAATTAAACTCAGCGTTACCAGGATATTTCTCCGGCCAGATCATCAATAAGTTGCACAAGACATCACTTGTTAAAACAAGGGAGATAGTGTGGTCGCTAACTCGATTTGTTCCTAGAAATCAGCTAGATAAATGAAATATCCAGTGCACTAGTGCAAAAAGGCACACAGATGGTGACAGAGAGAACGGAAGCACGGTCGCCGCCTGTGTTCCTTTTTACGCTAGTGTACATGACGTCATACGAACTAGCCCGTCAGTTTGTCCTTTTGAAGTAAGATAAATATATAACAAAAAGTAAATAAATGATTAACTAGATTTAGCTTTCACAAGGTGTACAAGAAACTGTTCCTCTTTGGCGAATTAGCGACCGAAAACTCAACGCCAGGTTAAAAATAAATTATTATTTGGGAAAGAGAACTCACTCAGTATCAAGCTGTGTTAGAAAACGGCTTATTGAATGCAGAGATTATCCTCGGACAAGTGCACGCTAAATACTAATAGAGCACAGTTTCCCGATTCAGATTCGGCTGATTGATAAACTGATGCATAAATAGTATCATCAACCCGTCAGTCGCCCAGTCTATCCACAACTTCTAGCTTTCAGTGCTTGATACAGGAAATACTGACTCTCAAATTGTAGGATGGAACAAAGTAAATATGACATTTGCTTAGCGAAGCCTTGCTTTGGTCGAATTTCTGCAGCCATACTTAAACCAAAAATGTGGTACTTGATGTATTATTGTCTATAGCACCAAAATTTTTTCCGCGTATGCAGATTAACATGTGTAATCAGGCAGAAAAATGTCGAAGCCTTCGAAAAGGTAATGCGCATATGCACCCTTAGCAAATGTACGTCATTCACTGCATAAAAATACGTGTTTCTGATTCTTGCACTACCTGTAAATAGAGAACCTTGACACATGACTTACAGCTTTGTAGTACTAAGCAGAGTTCCGGGAAGGCTGATGTTTCACATGGTAACAGGGCGAACGTGGTTGTCAACGGGCCCTTGAGTGTGTGTTCCTGTGCAAATATCAAAAAAATTTTAACCGAATGTAAATTCTTTACTTCGGGAACGTACTGTAATATCTAAACTTGCTTTTTATGTACGCGTGCGACAGCACTTTCACCTTGTGTGTGCAAGGAAATGCTCTCGACTCAGCTTTGCCCAAAAGTTGGCGGCTTCTAGTCGAGCTGGCATTACTTCTGAAGCTCACATTCTAGAACCAGTGTTGAGTGCGGCCGGTCGTTTAGGAAAAATAATCGGCATCGCGAATCAACCCACCGAATCCTTCTTTATTTGCGTCAACACTGATCGCAACTAATACTCCAATCGGTACCTTCGCAGGCACACAGAAAAAGCTGACCGCAGTGGGCGTTGTTCTGAGCGTGCTCATCATGATATGCGTTGGCGCAGCAGCCGTTGTTATACGGAGGTAAGTGTTTCATTTCGTAAAATATGCGTATACCACGACTCTTCGTGCCTTGTTTTCATTAATGTGGAAGAAAAGAGAAAACATCGAAATTGCATCGTGCAATGCTGCAATTAAAACAATTAAATTATGAGGTTCTACGTGCCAAAACCACTTTCTGATTATG
This sequence comes from Dermacentor albipictus, assembly GCF_038994185.2. NCBI lineage: Eukaryota > Metazoa > Arthropoda > Arachnida > Ixodida > Ixodidae > Dermacentor > Dermacentor albipictus. The sequence goes on from NC_091824.1 coordinate 138,196,025, forward strand.
AGGCACGCCGTAGTGGAGGACTCCGGAAATTTGGACCACCTGGGGTTCTTTAACGTGCACCTAAATCTAAGCATGCGGGTGTTTTCGCATTCCGCCCCCATCGGAATGCGGCCGCCGTGGCCGGGATTCTATCCCGCGACCTCGTGCTCAACAGCCCAACACCATAGCCACTGAGCAACCACGGTGGGTGCAGTGCGGCAATTAACGCCTTCTGGAAATAACTGCGCAGCTTCAATTAAGCTTGGGTGCACATTCACAAATCAATGGTAAACCTGCAAGCTGTTTGCGATATCGCCTATAGAGCCACATCACTGTTGCGGAACATCTCTTTATTTTATCTCACGCTGGAAACAATACCATTAAACGTTACAAGAAAACAGAAGGAACAGTGCTGTTCTTCATGCTTTTTTTTTTTGTCCCGTACACTTAACCCATCGTACGATGCAGTCGAATGAGGAGACCTTTTCCTTTTCGTGAAATCGAAATAAATTTTAATGTCCTGGTGGTTTACGTGCCAAAACAACGATCTGATAACGAGGCAAGCCGTATGTGTGGGACTCCGGATTAATTTTGACCACCTGGGTTATTTAAGGTGCACCTAAAGCACGGTACAAGGGCGTTTCTGAATTTAGCTCACATCTAAATGCAGCCGCCGTGGCCGGTATTCGATCCTGCTACCTAGCCCTTAGTATAGTAGCACCATCGCCACTAGCAACTGAAGTGGGTGTGACGTTGAATGAAGTGGTTGAACGTTTTATCCTGGAGGGGTATTCTCTAAAAGTCCACCTAGTGGGCTGTCTATTTCGGCGGCTGCTGATGTGCTGATTGGATGGAGCCGTGCGAGCGAGGAGGATACTAGCCACCCCATCCAATCAGCCGTGGTTGAATTGGACTGTCCACTAGGTGGACTCTTACGGAGTACCCCCTCCCCCCCTGCTGTTCAAATGGCGGGCACACGTCGTGGTAGCGTAATTATTTTGTCGTTGCACTGCTAAGCGTAACTCATTTATTTATTTACTTATTTCTTTATTTCTTTATTTATTTATTTAAGATACCCTAAGGGCCATATGGCATTAAAGAGGGCGGTGGTTACGGAGTAGCAGTGTAAGGCAAACAAACAAGTGCAGTTACACTTGTTAATACAGTGATTCTCCTGATTATACAATGTTAGCTATTGTTTTGCGGAAAAGTTTGTTATTGGTGATGGCTACGATACTTGAGGGAAGCTGGTTCCATTCCTGAAATGTACGGAGGATGAAAGACTGAAAAAGAGTTTGTGTTACCTGAATCAATTCGCACCTTACTGCGATGATCGACGCGGCTTGAAATGTATTGAGGCCGCAGGGTGAAATCGTCGTGAAGCGTGGTGTGATTAAAAATTTTACGAAATAGTGAAAGACGGGCAGTTTGGTTAGCGAGTGGAATAAGTGCTAGGTTAGTTTTCCTTAAGCTTATACCCGCAGCATGGTTATAACTAGAAAGAATGACATGGGTAGAGTTATTTTGTACTAGTTCAAGTGACGTAATGAAATTAACGTGACTGGGATCTGAAATCGCAGATGAATATTCAAGTTTCGAGCGTATTAGAGTCATGTAGAGCTGCAACATTAAAGTAATCGGTGCTTTGAAAAAGTTGCGCCGTAAGCACTCGAGCATGCGATTTGTATTGTTAATGACGTGCTGTATATGAAAGGTCCAATTTAAGTTACTTGTAATGTGTATACCAAGATATTTATGTGACACGATGAAATCTAAAGGAACGTTGCTAAGATAGTAGGTACTAGGAGTACAATTAGATCTGGATACACGTATTATTTTGCATTTGCTAACATTTAATTCCATTAGCCACTTCCCGCACCAGTCATCTATATTATCCAGATCGGCTTGGGGTGTTTCAGTATCATCAGCGCTTTTAATTTCCCTGAAGATAACACAATTTAAGAACAGATGTATGTTACAAGATATTTTAGCGGTCAGATCATTAATGCAGATAAGAAATAATAGTGGTTCCAGCACAGGCCCCTGTGACACAGCCGATTAAACTTCAAGGGCGCGGAATCAAATTACTGTCTTGGTGGCCGTATTTTGAAGGGGGATAAATAAATAAATCCGTGTGCCAGTGCATTGGGCGCCCGTTAAAGAGCCCAAGGTGGTCAAAATTATTCGGGAATCCCTCACTACAGCGTGTCTCATAATCATATTGTGGTTTTTGGCACGTAATGCCACAGAATTCCTTTTTAGCAAATAGCGGGTGGGTGCTGGTCATAACCGTAGTGTTACACATACCACAGAACGCTAAGTCGATGTTAAATGGGACTTGGAACAAGATAGGCATTAGCCATGGGTTCCCGTTGCAGAGGACTCATTGTGTGACGCAAGATTCAGTGCTAGCCTTTGTATAACTCACAGGAGCACTTTGCATGCAGTATATGTTGCACCATTATCTCTTTATGAAGAATGTCCTTAGTGGTGTCCTATAAAAAGGACACAAGCGAATATATTACAAACAGACTAGGTTATAGTCGATATTTTACAATAGAATGACAAGTCCAATAACAGTATCATTCAGCTTTAGCTATCTTAGCTGACGTTTAATGAATACGCGTGCACATTTGCTTTACTTTTGTGTATTTTCTTTTTTCTTTTCAGAATCAAAAACAGGAACTCACCGAACGAAGACATGTAGGTGTATATACTTCAAAAAAGCTCTCTTTCGGGGAGACAAGGCATGAAAGTGAAGCATCAATGCGTTTGTTGTTTTGGCTCGCTCCCAACCGCAGTATTACGAGTACAAAAATAAAAGCTCTTTTGGGCCTCTAATACTGAACATGTCATCCTTCTAAATGCGCACTCAACCTCAAAGGTTTCCTTCAAATTTTAGTGAGCGCAGGAGCAGAGCATTGTGACGTACCAGCATGGCAGACGTAATAGCTAGATGGAGCGAGTTCCAAGACGTCAGGAGGTTCTGCTCCCACGTCAGCTAGACCGGGTGTTTCAGCAAACATCTTCAATTTTTTTCTTTAATTGCCTTGGCAGATAGCACAGCTCTGCTACAGGAGCTAATATACCCGAAGGGGCGGAAATTATTTGCACAAAAAACTGAAATGCATGATCGACTAATGAACACAAATTCACTAATTAAGTTTTAACTAATTACTTTCCAGTACGTATTGCAATTTACCAACTCCAGCCCAAGAGTTCGGAAGGCGGATCCCCTTGGAACGAATTCTCAGAATGAAACCAGTTTCGAGATATCGATTGCCCAACTTTGCAGAATGAGGCATTTGCGTTCTAGCTACCTTTGTACTTCAATACATAAAACGATGTTTTGTTGAGAAAGTAAGTGGAACGGCAGTGCATGTTTACCGAAAGTTTGACAGGGCATATGTCGTAAATGGCTTTATCTGCACAGTTATCTTCAAGTGGATATGCTTTGCACTCTCATTCCCTAGAACTTCTAAATTGCAATATGCGCCACAAGATAATTAGTTGAAACCTAATTGGTAAATTTCTGTTAATTATTCGATTATGCGCTCCAATTTTTCTACAAGTAATGCCTGTTTCTTCGAGCTCATGAACTAGACTTGCGCTATCTGCCACAGGCAATTTTTTTACAATTTTGAAAGTGTTCGCTGAAACACCCTGTATATTCTGCGTCCTGACGACTTGGTACGTGTATCTGCCGGGAAACGAAACAAAAAATAGTTCGTAGACAAACTATTTTAGTAAATATTTTGTATACTGCAACGCTCGCCAGTATTTTGCGTACGGTCTCGAGATCGAGTACCATAATTTAAAGCTAATGAAAATTGAAACCTCGAAAATATGCCATATAATTTGAAAACTGGCTTAACAATATCGCGAGCCTTTCAGTTGCCAAAGCCGTCCTGTTAACAGGCGACGACATCTGCACTTAGGCAGAGAGGGATGTATTTAGTGCAGCGAGAGCGCACGAAGTCACCGAAGAAGAAAAAAATTGATGCAGAAACTCCTCTGTGCGTTGTCTATGAGTATGCGTAAGCATTGTGCTGCTTGCCCATCTCACGCAGCCCGGCTTCATTATCAATGTTGCGAAACTTGATCCGACGGGTATAAACTCTTATCATTTGACATGTTTTAGCCAAGTTTAGTAGGCTACCTGCGACAGTGAAGAACTATGTTCTTGTTTAGTTCTCTGTTAGGGATTGCTCATAAGAGTACTAAAGGTGCAAGAGTGCACGAACAGGGCTTTTATTCTGCGGGTGGGCGAATAGGCATTTTCGAGATCGAATCGGATACAAATTGAATAGTGCCACAAACAAATTGAACCGAATATTAAATAGTTTGCCCATTATTTCGAATAATGAACAGCCGGTATCACAATTTATATAAAACAATGTTCCCATCCAAGTATTCTGAAAGGTAGCAAGTTTCTGTCATTATACATAGTACGTTATGAATCGTTGTTTATTAAAAGCACTCATGGAGGGTTAAGAGCAAACAAACAGTTTCTTCGCATGTACAGGACTCTTCAGTGGGTGCGAATGATATCTGTAGTGTAGCCTATAAACTATGGCTACCTGAGCAACGCAACCTGGGAAGAGGGGTGGGGTGTATTCTGTAAGTCTCCACGTAGTAGACATAACCATTTCGTCTGCTGTTGAAGTGTTCATTGCCTCAGTTGGATTACGCGTCAGGAGGAGACAGGTATCCCCAGTCAATTAGCAATTCAGCAGCAGACGAAACGGACATGTCCACTAGATGGACACTTGCATAACATCTCCCCCACCCTCCGGCTCTACTACGCAAGTCCTCATATATGTCTATACTATGCCCGTGGAGGTGAAAGTTTATTATACTTTTGCATCAATTTTTTGTTTAATTGGGTGCAGGTGGTGTTTTGAAATAGCCGAAAAGTTATCGAAACGTATTTGCTTCTAGGCATAATGACTATTCGATTCGAAGACCGAATCGAGACGACACCCTTCAGTTAGTTATTCGAAAGTTTGGAACATTCGCACATACCTACTTTTTTCTTTGTTCAGAGAGTACGGAGCTCCGGCATGGCTAAGCTTCTTCACAGGTAGACTTGTGCGCCGGTTGCTTTCCAGGTTCTCGTTCAGATTTGTTTATTTATTTCCTCATTGCACTATCGTCAACAGCTGTATGAAGCCACGGATGGCGTACGCTGTCATTCATTTCTACATGACGGTCGCATTCTTCAGGCGAATATGTCACGCGCCCTACCTTCGATCATCGTGGTGCTAATATGAATAAATTATAAAGCTGCACAAGCTTGACATATGGCAGCCGATTGGGTACACGCAGATGTATACTATGGACTTTCGAGTACCTCAAACACGTCGAGTTGTTTAATCAGTAGGTGCTACACCAGCACAAAAAAAAAAGGTGCAAGGGTTACGGACTGGGTTCCAAGGAAACGGAAGCGTAGCAGGGGGCGGCAGAAAGTTAGGTGGGCGGATGAGATTAAGAAGTTTGCAGGGACGACATGGCCACAATTAGTGTATGAACGGGGTAGTTGGAGAAGCATGGGAGAGACCTTTGCCCTGCAGTCGGCGTAACCAGGCTGATGATGATGATAATGCTACACAAACGCAAACGCATCGCCGTTCGCATGTGCCGCCGAAAGTTTGACCTTACCGCAGCCTTTTCAAGCCGGACAAGTATCTTGAGATGGCTAAATCAAAAATCTGATGAATGCAATAAAAATAACTGCCGAAGTGGCTTGATCTCTTACTTATGTTCTTACTTCTACTTATGTTCTACTAATGCTATGTTCTGCTTATGTTTTACTTATGTTCTTACTGGTATCTTACTTATGTTCGCCCGCAACTAGAATACGCATCATCCACATGCTCACCTTATCAAGATTATCTAATCCGTATGTTGGTTCACTATAGGGCAGCCAGATTCATCTCTGGCAACTGCGACTATCATTTGAGCATTACCCGAATAAAACAAGGTCTTGCATTTCAGTCACTGTAACATCGCCGCGTCATTTCTCTTTTACGTCTATTTCACAGGTACGTTTATGGTAATAACTTTCATTGTTTGCCGCTCCATGTTCCTCTGCACATATCTCGACGCATTCACAACGCACTCAGTTCCATGCGCATTCATGGTGAAACGCAGGCATTAACTCATCACCACTACCTAGAGCTATTTCACATTGCAACGGTCTCCCAGATCACATTGCATCCATCTCGAATCGTAAAACATTCTGTGACAACCTGTTTCTTTTTTTTGCCTGTTATTATTGTATAAGGATGTTGCACTTTGTTATTTTTCTGTCATGTAATTTCTGTCATGTAATTACTGTTGGTATTAAAAGGGGCTCAATGCCCTTGAATGGGAGCGTAAGGTGTTGTGGCTAAATAAATATATGCAAGCTGCGAAAATGTTTCCTGCAAGTACACCGGCCATGGACGACATAACACTCAAATAATGATCTGACATGTATAGGAACATCGTGTACAGCCTTGTAGTTCTTTCGCAATATCACACGAGTGTCGACCTCACGGCGTGTCTGCGGCCTTGAAGCGGCGAGAGACGCCCGGATTGCCAGCATCTTGTGCGGTCGTGCAAGAGGAATTCTAGTTCGAGTGCATTCTGCGGCGCTGTTCGGCTTGAGGGGTGCACCTCACCGCTACAAAGCCACTGACATGCCGTGCGGTCAGTGCTCGTGCGGTATTGTGAAAAAATTGCAAGTGTGTACATCACGTATGCATTGTTCGCGAGATAAAGTGCTCTGACCCTTTTGTTTTTGTACTCGACACTAAAGGAAATTTCTCTACGACACTAGCGTCAAAAAGGCTTTGAACTGCAAGCAGGCAGCCAAACCGAAGGGGAAAAACATGCGTGCAGTTACTCTCCCGAAAAAAAGCACAAAAATCATCTGCTTCTGCTAGTGTCATAGCGTTACATCATCACTCCTAGCGCAGCACACAATAAACAAGCCTAAAATACGGCAAAGATCCATAGCTAAACATAAAACAACAATTTTCAATGTCCCACCTCGTTAACATATGGGCGAAGCCGCACGCCCATGAGCACCACCACTTAAAACAAACCGAGAGCGAGGCCACAGCACTGCCGCCGTGACGTCACAGGGTGGCGGCGAACGCGCGCCGGGTATGTCGCGCCGTGCTTGAGGAAGTACATGGATTTACGGTCGCAGTAATTTGGTTAACGAAGCATATTCACGCTATTTGGATTTCTTGATATGAACAAACTTTCGATGCAAACGTCGTCTAAAATATTACGCAAATAACGATTAAATGGTGTCGACGCTATTACCAATTTCGTTTTCACTATAGGTGACTTTTCGTGAAGGTAAATATTTCAAAAGTGTTTATACACATGCGGCACAACATTTTTATTACTTAGCTTTTTGGTATTAAAAGGGGATCATTTCTTTAACGTTTCTTCTTCCTTTTCTTTCAATTCAGCAGCAGCATCCACACTTTTTATTTTCGTTCATCCGGGTAGAAAAGTTTTTGAGTTATCCGTCCCTGCCACCCACCCAGGTTTCAGCTTTTCGAGGGCTATATCGCGCCATTAGAATATTCTACCATCACAATTTTCTCCCGACTCTATTCCGAAAATACCTCTGTGGTTCCTGCCTAAACCTTTTCGTTATACAGCGGATCCCTGGAACGACAAAAATGTCATCCGTTCCATTCACTGGCCTCAAGCAACTTACCCTGTTTCACATTTGTGCACAGTACTACTGCATAGAGATACTGCGCACGTGTATACCGATGGATATGTCACACCGTATGCGTCCACTGCAGCCTTCATCATCCCGCATACGACCATCACTCGGTGGTTTGAACTAGACCAAAGGTAACATCGTAGAACTTGTTGCTGTCCAGGAGGCAATTAGATTTCTCTCCTAGGAGCTTCTTCACGCATGGACGACATTCTTCGATTCCGAGGTCAAGGGAGCCTGTAGAGCGGTGCAGTTGGGCACAAATTGGCGGTAGTAATTCACCATGCCCAAAAAGCGTCTGAGGGCCTGTATGTTCGCCGGCGTTGGGTACTCGAGGATAGCTCGGACCTTGTCCTCGCTCGGCAAAACACGGCCTCGCTCTATTGTAAAGCCCAGCAGTGAGACACGGGTCTCTGCGATCTGAGCTTTCTTCGGGTTCAGAGTGATCCCGGCAGCGTGCAGCCTTCCGAGGATGTCCTCCAAGTGGCGGAGGTGTTCCTCAAAGGTGCGAGAGAAGAGGACAATATCGTCTAGGTAGGCTAGGGCGTATTGCCATTTTGCCCTTCCCAGAACTCTGTCCATCAATCTCTGGAAAGTCGCTGCAGCGCCCGAGCAGCCAAAGGGCATGCGAGTGAACTCGTACAAGCCTCTATGTGAGGTGAAAGCGGTTTTCTCCGCGTCCCTTGGCTCCATCTGCACTTGCAGGTAACCGCGGCTAGAATCTAGAGTGGTAAAATAATGTGCACCACCTAGGCTCGCCACGATTGAGTCAATGCTCGACATAGGGTAAGCATCCTTGCGAGTGACTTCATTGAGTCGGCGGTAGTCCACGCAAAGACGAGGGGAGCCGTCTTTTTTCGGGACCAGCACTACCGGAGAACCCCACGGACTATTAGATCGGCGGATTACGCCAGTCTCGATCATTTCGTCCATTGCGAGGTCGATAGCTTTCCTTTTGGCCACACTCACGGGCCTAGGATTGCATTTCCACGGTAGCGCGTCGCCTGTGTCGATCCGGTGTCGCACAAGAGTGGTGCGTCCCGGCCGATCTGTAAACATCGCGTGAAATTGGTTCAGAAGCGATGACAGGCGCGCCTTCTCACGTTCCGACAAACTGCCAGGCAAAGGCGGCAGCGAGCGGTTCGTTTCGCCGCGCGCTCTTGCGATCGTAGGATTACATGAAATCCGATCCGCTAGCGCTGCGCTCGGCTCGGGAGAATGAGTCTCGCAACGAGCTCTGCCCGCTTCGCTGGCCGACGAGGGGCCGTGTACAGCGGGTTTTGTGACAGCCGGAGTCTGGGGGGGGGTCAACGGGACTCGCCCCTCCTCCTGCCGTGGTGTCGCGCCTGGGGCTCTAGGTGCCACCGAAGCGACAGGGAAATGCGCAAAAGGTTTCAGGGGCGCACCAGGGCCCTCCCTGTATCCTTTGTTCGCAATGTCTATCACGATCCCAGTGCGGGCCAGAAAGTCTCGGCCTACTATCACGGGTACGGACAGACCAGGGAGGTACACGAACCTGTGACGGCGTACACGCTCCTCCCAGCGCACAACCAATCTCGCCGAGCCACACGAGGTAGCCGCACCACTCGCGAGATGGAAGGCGGTGTTGCGGGCTCGCAGCCGGACTGAGTGCCGGCGTAAGTGAGCCAAAACTTCCTCCCCGAACAGCGAGGCTGTGGCGCCGCTGTCCAGTAGCGCTGCAAACGTTCGACCAGCGATCGTGAGGGCAAGGAAGGGGGCTAGCGACGGGTCATCAATTCCGACCCTACACGCCATCGGGGCTAAGGAACCCCTTGTTTCGGGCACCGCCGGCGAAGGCAGAGTCACCGGCGGCGCACGCCGTTTCCCGTCGGGCGATTGTGCCCTTCGGTAGCGCGGCGGTTTGTGCACTCCCGGGCAATGTGGCCCGTCTCATTGCCCTAGTAGCAGACGACGCTGCGTGCAGGCGGAGCTGCTCGCGACGCGCTGCTCGCCGGCGGTGGTTTCTGTTGCGCCGCGTGGGCATTCGTATCAGTTTCCACCGCCGGGCCGCTTCGGCGGTCCCAGTTTCGTGCTCGGCCGGGCTGGGCGACTGTGCGCGCCCGCCTGGCATACGAGTACGGGTCAAGAGCGCGGTCAGAGAGCTCCCACGCGCCTCGCTCCGTTTCTCCGGGGGCTGCCGTTGCGTCGGTTAGCCGGAAAGGCGCGGGCGTAAGCACGTTGCCACCGTTCCAAGCGCACCGGGGTTCAAGGGACAACGACGCTGGCGGCGGCGGGCGGTAGGCCCGCGCGGCCAGAATGTCACCCTGAATACGCTTCGCTTCAGCGGCCAAATCGTCCAGGTCGTGGAACCGGCCGTTTCGAAGGTAAGCGGCGAAGGTTGGATGGGCTTGCCGAATCACCCGCTCCACCCTCTCAGAGTTCGACGCCGAGTCCTCTGCTAGGAGATAAAGCTCCTGCATGGCTCTCACGTACTCGAGCAGAGATTCGTCCCTGTGTTGGGTTCGAAGCTCCAACTCGCGCCGCATGCGTCGCTCATAGTCAGGAGGGAGGAATTCATGCCTGAACAGCGTCCTAAACTCCTCCATGCTACGAGCGCGCTGTCCGACTAGGCGGTACGTACGTACCACCGCGCAGCTTGGGCGGTCAGCGAGACAGGCAGTATGGTGCCTATAATCACGCTGTCTTCCAGCCTCATCGCTTTCTGGTATTGGCATAGAGACTCCAGGTATTCCGTAGCGCTCATGCGGTCTGAGTAACCGCTGTACGCCGGAATATGTACCTTGAAGTTGCTCGGCAGGGCAGGCCTAGGGGGACTAGGGTCTACCACGGGAGGCCTGACGCTAGCCTGAGATTGCGCCATTTCCATCAGCGATGATAGCAACTGCGCGGCTGCGTTGTGCAGCGGCAATTGTTCCGGGCGAGGCTCACAGGGTGCCTGCCGGGATGTGCCCGCTCGTGACCCTAAGGCACCGGCGAACGGCGGAGAAACGTCGTGCGGGCCTATGGGAGCCCGGCCGACGGTGCTGCGAAAAGGTTGCCCTCCAGGCCAACTGAGGCCGGATAGCGGATCGCAGTAGCCGGCGGAGCGGAATGGCTCCTGCTCGGCAGAACGCCGAAGCAGCTGAGCAGTTAAAGGGCTCACGCTGCTTGGACCGTAGGGTGCCGCTGGGCGAACGGACTGACCAATGGGCGTCCCTAGGGGGTCGCACTTGGCATCTGATAGCATGGGGTTGCCACGAAGAGCATCCCTGAAGCTTACAGCATTGTCCGCTACCTCAAACGACAGAAGGTCCGCAACCAAGGAGTCAGGCTGCGACGGGGGCCGCAAAGGGGCCTGCTCCGACGCCATGCCGAGGCCCCACGTTGGGCGCCAGATATGTGGGGCTTCGGGCTAACGTGCCCGGACCCGGCTAGCTAAGGTCTAAGGAGACACGTAGCTCGTCCCCACTCCGCAGCGCACGCAAAGGGGCGCCGCGGCGGGTTCGCTGACTCACCGGCAAGGCGTAGAGACGACTCCAGCCGTGGCACCAACGAATGGGGGTTTATTCCCTGCTACGTACAAAATGCGAGTACAGTACGGGAATACGGCACTGGGGTGGCAGTCGCAGACTACGGGTGAAAGCTCCCGGGAAGTCTGCTCCGCCACGCTGGCTCTTCCGAGCAGGTTCGCCACACAAAAGGGGGCCGCCTTGCTCAGAGGGGCGCGGGACCAAGAGGGTCCGCACGTCCGACAGCCAAGAGCACCGAAAGTCAATCTGTCCGGGCGAAAGCGCCCGCGCACCTCCGATGCTGAAGGAGAGAGAAACCGAAGAGAGGCCGAGAGGGGGCCGCTCCGCAGGCACTGTTCTTACGCGCGGCGCACGGCGTAACGTGAGCCGCGCGCGCAAGCAGCAGGCTCCGCGTCGCGCCGGCGCCCGCGGCCGCGGGGAATGTACGCTATCCAAAATAAGGCTTGCAACTGCGTGTCCCCAGCGATCGCGCAGCCGAATGGCCCAAGTCGCGCGTGAACAGGAGACAGGGGTCCCAAAAGGGGTCCCCACACGCTTGACTGTCGCAGCACTTGACAGCGCTTGACGAGCCGCGACTATCGCTTGACTGTCGCAGCGCTTGGCACCCGAGCCACCCGAGCCACCATCGCAGACGGCACGCACACACGTTCCTTCCGTGCCGGCGCTTCCGCGAACAAGCGTAACGGTGAAGGGGAGAGAGACGCGGGCGCGTTCCTTCGATCCTTCGCCGCCACCGAGTGACGTAAGCGTTACGACCTTTACTCGCGAGAAGTTTTTCTGTCCGCATTATTTTCCCGCGCAATAACTACACCGGCTCGGAGGAGTGCGTAGTGTGTCGAGGAGCTTCGTGGTGCGAAGGAGGGCCGCGCTCGCTCTCTGCTAAGGCCGCCGAGAAAGCAGTGTCGCCGTCGTCGTGTTGCTGGTCATTCGACGTGCATCTCTTCAAAAGTGAACAACCGTAGAGGACGATGCGTCCTCTTATCATCAGTGCTGTGATCTACAGTGCGCTTGTCGAAGCCCGAGGTAAGTGATCGATTATCGCGTCCAGTGAATCAGTTCTGTCTCCTTTTTGCGCGTTACACGGTGCAACGTGAATCGCAATTTGTATACCACCTACAACAACACGCGTTGCGCGTGTTGTATTTTTGCGATGTTGGGTGTTGTAAACAGTGTTACTTAGGTTTTAGCATAATGTATAGCACAGAGAGAGAGCGCGTTTGCGTAACGTCGCGAACCGGCGAGTGCTAGCGTCGCCACAAATTGGCGGCGAGCCACCACAGAAAGAAAAAGAACATTCCAGACGCACGGTGCAAGCGCTATCGGCCACGTTACGCGCCGTACCAAGATTTCCTTTATTTGCATGCCGAGAGTGCGTACGAGCGGCGAAGCGTCGTCTTCTTTTCTGCCACACGTTGGGCGGGTCTTCTTACGCAGGCATAGAATGGTACTAAAAACTAAAGATTTCCTTTATTTGCATGCCGAGAGTGCGTACGAGCGGCGAAGCGTCGTCTTCTTTTCTGCCACACGTTGGGCGGGTCTTCTTACGCAGGCATAGAATGGTACTAAAAACTAACAATGAGCTTCAGCACATCTTTACCTTCTTCCGGGGTAACGCGAGAAACCATTACGATTGTGAGAGACACCGATGTGTCGCTCAATAATTTACATACTGAGCATGAGGTGGGAGACTGGCTGCACCAGCTGTCTATCGGTGTTTGAAGCCAAAGATCGCAGGACGACAACAAGAGGCCACGGTGGTTAGGGCACGTAAGGAAGGGGCCGGGTAAGGAGGAGGCATGAAACAAGGTAAAGTTTGTGGAGTCTCAACGTTGGGCGCCACAAATTGGGGCCCAACGTTGGGCGCCAATTTGTGGTCTTCGCGTCCGGCAACGCTCACGGCGCGCACGCTCCGATTCCGCGCGCGCCGGACGACCGTACGTGTTCCTCTCTGCCGGCGGCGGCCCCCTTTGTCCGCCGCCGGCCGATGGTTACTTCCGCTCGTCGGGGTCCCGGCCTCGGCGGGCGCTCGCGCACTCTTCCGTCGTCTCGATGTCCTGAGGCAGCGTCTGCCGATCGTGCCCCGTCTGTTCGTCTGTCGTTTCTTTCTATTTCCCTTTTCTCTGCTGTGGGGCGCGCGATGGCAGGCGCTGACTGAAGGATAGGCAACTCCTTACTGCTGGGGGTCTTTGTTCTTTGTTCCTCGTTTCTTTGTTCTCTCTCTGTCGCGGTGCGCCGTTAGCGGCCACCGGCGACCATTCGGCCATGTGTGTAATTAGATTCATATTCGGACGTGACGTTAAAACGTGTGTTTGTATTGACTCCCAGTCTAATAAATGTACTATCTGGCTTCTCGAGAGCTTGCCTAGGGTCTCCCTTGCTGCGCGCGCGGTCTCGCCGTCCCCTAAGCTGTGGGGCCGGAGCAGGCGCGGACGCGCGGTGCCCTGCACGCATGGCGGCTCGGAGTGCTCGAACCCGCGGTGGTCGTCCGGCGCGCGCGGAATCGGAGCGTGCGCGCCGTGAGCGTTGCCGGACGCGAAGACCACAAGTTACAGAATTTCTGAGAATCGTCTACTAATGCGTAAGCATTGTTTGGATCGTCTGTGACTTAGTACTTGCTTAGTTTTGCTTACTTGCTTTTCCTAGCTTATGCTAGGATATAAGATGTCCAGTTGGCCCACACCGATATTTAAAGTTGACCCACCCCCAAATTTAAGTAGGTCCATCCTCGAATTTCAAGTTGTCCCAACCCCATATTTCATTTGTGGCAACCCCAAATTTGAAGTAGGCCCACCCCGAAATTGAACTTGGCCCACCCCCAAATTTCACTTGGGCCAATTCCACCCTCGAACTTCAAGTTGACCCAACCCTAAATTTAAGTTGACCCACATGCAAATTTCAAGTTGGCCCACCCCCAAATTTGCGTTGGCTCACCCGCAAATTTCAAGTTGGCCCGCCCCCAAATTTAAGTTGACGCCCACGGAAACTTCAAGTTGGCCCTTCGCAAATTTGGCCTATATATAAATGTCAAGCTGGCCCACCCCTTAATTTAAGCTGGCCCACTGAAAAATTTCAGGTTGGCCCAACCGTTAGCTTCAAGTTGGCCCTCCGCCAAATTTCAGTAGGCCCACCCCTATCATAAGCTGCTCCTTGCATTTTCTAAGGAGCCCTATGTACCTCTAAGGGTATTATCTTCTGATTTATTTTTGTTTTTGCTTGAAATTGTTCTTTATCGCATAAAAGCCACCAATCATCTACATTTACACTATCATAACGATTAAATGACTTAGCATTGCAAATTACCCGTTGCTGTGCAGATACAAGGAATTACACCTTTCGCGTGACACTGCTCGCCAAAGAATGCTAATGCATTAAAATACCTTTGTGTAACAGCCGCGAGAAGGCGGCGACTAGGATGAAACGTCAGGTGCTTTCGTTGCTTTCTTTTTACTGTGGGGCGCATTTCGATTCCCTAGAGTCTTTCACCAAAGTAGTCACAACGTAAGCAGTGTACTTGGGAGGGAGCTTGACCACAGCCACCCCTCCGACGCCGCCCATTCAACTACATAAAAAAAACGTAGAAACGCTTTTATGGAAGAACCCCTGAAGCAATTGGAATGAAATTTGTTGCATTTGAGATAAGATGTCAAATAATAGTGACTGTTGGAAGCAGAATTTGGATTTCGGGAGAGGAGTTTTTTTTACAGAATTCAGGCGATGTCTCTAGAAAGGAAATCGAGGCGCGAATTCAGGCGCCCTCTCTAGAATGCGTGCAGCATGTTGTGCTGACAAGTGTTTATGACGCCCCGCGAGACTTCAAAACTTACAGTCTTGCTTTCCGCTATAGACATTCCGTCCCTAGTTATTGTCTTCGCTGCAGTTGTTCGTTGTCCGGATGCTGCACGAAAAGTATCCTTCAGTATCGCTCTCGTATCACCTCTGCAATAACCGGCAAGTGGAAACTCCTTTCGTTCGCACTTCCGTCATCTGCAGTGGCGCCTTCATTTCTTTAAGAAGCGGATGTCGTATTTTCATATCTACAGGAGTGTGACCTTTTCGCTTTTCTGAGAGAGTGAGGGACATGGAGTTTGAGCGTATTATTACAGGAGCAACATCTACAAAGCTGCACTTGATGAGAGCCAAACGTCGTAACTCAGAAGGTCACGCGGAATTTTCCTGCTTGGGCACGTGGTCAGCAGTAGTGGTCACCTTTTTGTTATGCATATTAACATAAGACAGTCGAGGTGCAAAGTTCAGCGTAGTTGCTTCTTAACGACTTCTCACTGTGTTTCGAAGTCGTGTGTAAAATAATGCTTCCGCTGGTTCGAACGGGACGATCTTGTTTTGAACAAATAAAGCAATAAAAATGTTGCTTGCTATCTGCAGAATGTGAATGTAACCTATGACCACTTTTCACACGTTGCATTTGCATCGCCAGCACTACAGCCAAGTTAACCCTTTACTCAACCTGAAACTTCCACCAGATTCGGTTAGAAACACCAGTATATGTACCTTCGATGCGTACGCGTAATTAGCGCCGGTTTAAACGGGACAAGCGGTCTCACGTAGGAAAACCATTTTATGCACAAGTCCCCAGCAAGTCGGGACGGAAGCCGAGTAAGAGCACTCAGAAAATGTCACACAGATGCTCTGGATAAATGTAATAGTTGCGTGTCAGCCTGTTTCCTTCAGGCAGAGCAGGAAAGTTACATTTTCGGATAGCAAAGCTTGAGTTTATTTTAAGTCTGGTCAATCGTCTCATTCCTTTATACTTAGTGGACTTCAAAAATTGACTCAGGCAATATATATCCTTATATCAGCATAATTATATAAGCACCGTGCTCGCTCAAACCGAACAGCCCCCTGCGATTCGGTGAGTGACCGGCCCACCACGTGTACGTGGATGTTGGCACCGCACGCTTCTCCGACGCACTCTCGGCTTCTCCCTTTTATGGTCTCTGCTGCCTCGCCTGTTCCCTCTCTCGCGGCCCGCCCGCGTCATTCAATTGCCTGTCGTAGCTCGCCGTCCCACATCTCGCGGCCGCTTGGGCTCTGGCTCCCCTCCTCGGGGCTGACGCAGAGAATAGCCGTTGATATATCACCTCCTTACGGGGCGCCTCCTCAAGACTCTTTGAGACAGCGCCGTTTCGCAATAGCTTATTTTCCCGCTGCTCTTGGAATCGGTCTCGGGCGCTTATCCGTCGCAACACCGGTTGTGCACGGCGGCTTCGCGCTCCTCGTGAGAACGTAACTCGCGTTTTTGATGCGGAGGTTCGTGCTGTAGCAATCACAGTGAGCGTAGTGTCTGCGTACCCTATACAGAATGTTTGGTCGCATATGCATCTTTTCCGCCCGGCCAACGAAGCAACGCGTATAGTCGAACGTAAAAATGCGTTCCGCACTCTTCACGTGTCTCATCATCGGCGTCGTAGTGGTGAGTGGTTCCGCAGTCGTAAAAGAAGCAGGTGGGTTACTCATCTACAGTTGCCCATAGCAATTCTCAGTGATTTTACCAATTTACGTATTATTGACTTATTTTGGTGATGGTGTTGGTGCTTAGACGTACTCCGGCATGTCGTTCAGTCACGAACGTATAGATTTTATTGCGAAAGGAAGTGCGATTTCTGGTGGAATCAGGAATGATCGAAAACGGAATGACTAAGGCTGCAGCCTGAAACGTTTCTAAGGAATCCGAGTTCAACCACGGTTCATGACCTTCAAGACTACATCTCCCTGTGAACCTATATGTCTTGTTTCAATGTTTTACCTGCAGGAGGCAACGAAAATGAAGATGCTGCTGACTTCGCTATCCCTTCTTGTTTAAGCAAAAAATTAACTTAACGCTCCTGCTGCTCATAAAAGTCGCGGTGAGTCTCAATCCAGTAAATGCTGACAAAATGCTTAATGATAGAAAAAATGGCAGTAGCTGCTTTCTTTTTTTTTTTAATCTGTCGTGTCAACTTTACATAAAAACATACAATTTTGGTTTACTTTTAGAATTAGTAGTGCCTCCGTAATTCGTGTTGGCATAAATTCTTGGAGGCAAGCAGCCCTACTGCAAAATAGAGGACACTCACAAAAAATCTCATTAGGACTGTGTTGAAGTGGCTATTGCTGCTAATGTTTCGTCGCACCAGAAACCAAATTACTCCAATGCGAAACCCTTGTAGAGCTTCGTATGTTTTGGAATATGCAATATTTATCTGGTTCGCTTGCAACATGCACTTTGCGTCAATATTAGAAGACAATTAACGCAAGAGGGTTAAAGTTTAATTTAATAAATATAAACACACTCGCTCCTCTTCAGAAGGGGCGGTATACGAGCGCAAAACTAGAAATGATGCTCATATTATGCGCTCCCTTAACCTTGCAGTTCGTGACGGATGGACTTCCGATCCCTGTCAACACGCACGACACCTCTGCTCCGCGATCGCTGTTGGTAGTTCATCCTTTCTGCGTTCAATGCAGGAATTCATTGCACTCTGCCACTCCGTTCGACTACTCGCGGCATGATATCATGTGATGAAAGTGTCAGGTCTCGGCGATGCTCGATTCTGTCGGTGGTTTGCGCGGAAAGAAGCGTGTGCCTTCGACGGCTGTCAGTGAATTGGAGGTGCAGAGGTGCGTCATGAACAGCGGGGATTTCCAGCTCTATTGTCGTCAGAGGAGGGATAGCGGAGCAGAACAGAGAAGAGAGCATCGAAAGAAACATGAATCTGTTTTCGCCCACTGAAGCGAAAGTCGAAGCAAGTGACCTTTATTTTATTTTCAGACTTGGGTATAGTTTCCTGCAGCTGATGAGGGGGTGGGGGTACAGAAATACCTAGACAAAATCGTCGTGTCGCTTTTCTGGGAAAGATGATTAGCTACATTTACTGTCCAGGTCGAAGGGCAGGTGATAAGACCGATGTTGTGCGAAAGGCCATTCCAGTCCTTGGCTGCTCTAGGACAAATCAGAAATAGAGAGTGTTTTAGTGCGAGCTCGTCGACGATTAACATGTAACGCATGGCTAGTGCGATGTGATATGTAAGCGACAGGGGTGATATAAGGCTCGCAACTAAGTATGAAATGAAATAAGGTATGAAAAAGAAAGAGTGTAGCAATATGATGGTGGACAGCCAGAGGAAATCAATTGAAATGTGCTGGTTTTGTGTATCTGTACAACGAGCAACATTAGCATTGGGAACGTTAGCCAGCGCCTTTCACATCCTTCCGACCGCAGATCTCACGTAAAACGTGAACTTATAGGAGCAGGCGATTGGCCAATAAGCGATCGTATATGCTGCTCTATGACGTCAAAGCTGCCGACGCAGAGGTTGCCTCGCTATGCAATGAGCGATAAAGCTAATGTAATCCGAGGGCCCTGGAGTCTCCTCATTTTTCTCGCTCATGGTCCGATGTAGCCCTTTATCAGGGTCAAATATTTGCAAAGCCGGTGTTGCATAGTGTTGGGAACCCTAGAAATACGCACGTAAAGTGGCGTCATTTTGGAAATTCATTCCATGTAGATACGCCTTGCAAACCCACCGGCTACAGTTCCTAAATTGCAATATGTGCCGTAAAGTATTTAAATCAATAAATAATTAGTTAATCTTTGTTAATTAGTTGAATATGTATTTCGATTTCTCATGCAAGTAATCCGTATCTCTGAATAATCCAGCTGAAGGACTAGAATTATGTTATCCGCAGCAGGCTATTTTTTAAGAAATCCATAAAACTTAAAAATGATCACAGCTTAAACTAGTCTCAGATACCCCAACTAATTTGCTATTTTTGTCCTAGCTTCGCCCGAACGCTAGGGCAGTAGCTTTCTCTTGCTTGTGTACAGGTCTCCATTCAGGTTTCCATTCTTGCAGGAGTAGTCCACGAAACGCCACTTCAGAAAGACAGAAAGCTGATAATGCTGCGAAGAGAAGGCACAGTGCCGGATGAGTGCATGAGCACAATCCAGTTTTTAAATTATGCATCAGCAGTTCCGGTGATAACACAGAGTCCCGTGATAGCGTATTGCAGAAGGATGTCTTATTTGAAAATCCTGCAAGTTTCTTGCCGATGGCCACCAAACTGACTCAACGTAACAGGGTATTTGCGGGTTGACCTTTTTCAGCGAAACTCTATGCATAACCGTCTTCCGGTGCCACAAACCCCTTATAGTAAGGTTCCTTCTTCGTAGCAAGGCACGAATTCACGATGTTCTCTAAAACATTTGTAACTGTCTAAAACTGCCGAACATGCTACGGGGGTCTGAGAATGCACATGACTGCTGACAATGAACGTACGCTGGCTTTGAACATGCCTTCCAAAAGGATCGCCCACGCCGTGATGACTCTGCGACTCGTAGCTGCAAGCCCGACCCGCCATTTTGCCACGTACCTAACGACATGGTTAAGAGTAGAAATTGGATGCGCATGTTGACAATGCAAATACCAATGTTTCATGTCCCCCCATACTGACAGGAAGAGGATTCGACTTGTTTTTTTTTTCTTCTGGAGGGTGTACACATTCCAGCTTACGAGGATGTCGTGAATGCCCTCCTGCACCTACATTGTCCCGCATTCTTTCTTCGTGATAGACGGCCACTCGATCCGGCACGTAGCTTCTGTTTGCTCTCCTCCGCACACCGGACGCGAAGTAAGGTGAGCTCAGCGAAAGAGGCTTGCAGGCGCACTCCTCCACGATAATAGATACCAGTACCATAAACTGTGCGCTCGCGTCCGCATAACTTGGTGGCTAAATAACACCTAGCCTTGTTTGCCTTAGATATTTTGGCACTTCTGCTAGCGCATGAATAAGGAGCCGAATGACCCGTTCTTTAGCAGAAACCAGCAAGCACTACTTTCATGAAGCGATGAATGAGCCCGGCACGTAGCTTGCTCGGCTTAATGTGGCCTGGTGAACAATTCGAGCGGTTTTACGAAACAGAAAAAGAAACAGAAAAAAAAGATGGTGTTCGTACGGTGTGACAAATGCATTCTCGTTGCCAGTGTGACCATCCAGCATTCACGCGTAGCTCGCGTAATCGTTTTGTTGCCCATAATTTGCCTCAATGTACATTCGAGGGGAGTTTGAAGCTAACTGCTATTGAAATTACGGGATCCGAGCATTAAAATAGCGCATATCTGACTACGGGGTAAAAATCTCACTGTATTGTACACTGACGTGTAGCGGCTTCCAGGAAAAACATGATTTAAAGCTTGATTCACTCCAGTTTTCTCATGCCGAAACGCGCGCTTCGCTAACAGCTACAGTTCATGCGAAAGATTCCCGATGCTTAGCAGTAAGAATACAAAAGAAAGAGCTCAAAAGAAAGCAGGGAGGAGGGAAAGAGATAAGAAGGCAGGGAGGTTAACCAGAATCACGTCCGGTTGGCTACCCTACACCGGGGGAATGGGAAAGGGGGAAAACAAAGATAACAGGGAGAGAGAGGAGGGAAGGAAATTGCAGTGAGTTCGATGACGTGTGTGGTCTTACAGAAAATGCATTAATAGTCACAAATGGTTGCACAAAAAGAAAGGGGCCTCAGCTCGATTTTCTGACTTCACCGAACTACGTTTTCTTTTTTGTTTTTGTTTTTTTTTTTACTTATTTTCTTTAGTTCGTCAACGAGCGTTGTTGCCGAGGCGTAGTTAGAGCTCGAACCGCTCTTCGTTTGTATACGCTGCACATAAGCATTAGATGCAGAAAACGAGTGACACAGCGTAACTGGATAGCCTGGCATTTCATTCATTCAGATAGCTCAGTCAGCTGCTCCGCTTTTGTTACAGGGATCTGACTAAAATTAGAGTGAACAAACTCGTCGATGTTAGTTGCTGTCACGCGTTATCGGAGGGCACACAACACCTTAGGGCGGACTCCAAGCGAGATGATGCGTTCCGTATGTTCCTTCGAATTTCTTGCATTTGCGTCAGTATGTCTTTTAACTAGCGATCGCGGCTAGTAACACTGCCGGACTTAGACTCGCGTATACGCGCGCCCATCCAACCACGTAACTGGATGCAATAGGTTTCCGTCGTTCTCCGGCGGCGTCGTATTGCATATTTGCACGCTCTTGCCCCTTTCCTCACTTCGCCTCGCGTTCTCCTGACGGCCGCTTCTTTTCCTGCCGCGCGCTTGCTCCTTCGCTCTATCGCCTCGTCTCCCCGCTCGGCTCTCTGCCAACGTACTCGCTATTGTCGCGCCTTTGGACCCACGGGCGCCGGTTCGACACTCTTTCCACCCTCCCGCTTCCAATGTGCGAGAGAATCAGCTATGCACCTCTTCACGTGCCGTCGCGAGTGCTCCTCCTCGACGTCGTTTGCCGCCGCGTACGGATTCAGCTCGAGTGCTTCTGTGTCGGAAGTTGCTTTGCGAGTGGTCGCGCGCTGCGCTGCGGGCAGATGAGCCCGTTGTGCTCGAGGGCCAGTTGACTGTTGCGTGTCGATGACCGAAGGGCTAGCGAGTGCGACACTGATGGAGTCGGCGTTCGCCACGCGAGCTTTGTTGGAGGGATAAAGCAAGGAAATCAAAGCGGGCTGGACAATGTGCATAACTATTCTGACCTACCTCATTGTCGGCGGCGTACACGTGGATGGTGTTCCATTCGAGCAGGTCAGAGGTAGGTGTTTTATTTCTGCCTTTGTAATGTTTCGCTCTGTTCTACCGCGTGCTAGTTTCTATGCTAGTTTGTATTCTGAAATCATCTCCTACAAACCAGTGTCGTTTGCAGTAAATGTGATCGTCACGATCGCGACGATCGCGGCCGTAGTGGTGATCGCGTGGGCGCCGGTCAGTAAGAAAATGTTTGTAGGAAAGGAAAGAAAACTGAGGCAAGCAGTTTTATTTTACTGTTCAGCTATTTCTTTCTGTTAGTCCCGATCAAAGGTTCGGTTCCAATGCTACGTTTTGTTATGTCACTTATTTTCCTTGCTCGAGAACCTGAAGACGGCGACCTTCAGACAGCCAACTCCTTAGTTATTACGGCTTCTAAGCACAATGTGGTACGGTCTACATGCAAAGCAAACATAGTGTTAGAACGATTGGGACGACCACAGAAGAACCTATTACGAGGACTCATCGGCTGTTCTTCCTTTTTTGCTATACCTTGTCAAATATTATGATTCCACTTGCGTGCTTCCTACTAGTTATTTGGATAAATCGCACCTTCCTCCGAAAAACAAAAAACCACAATTGACGATGTGCTATCACTGAGAATGATCACTAACTGTGTGAACACCTGCTCCGAGGGTGAAACAAGAAATTCTCATCGCTGTCAAGCACTGCCTGAATGGTGACTAAACATCGATATCCTAGATCACCGTTACTGCACATCGGGCTAGTTGGATTGGATTCATGGTTGCAAACAAAACTCAGCGCTATGACAAGAGACGAAAGAAAACGCGCACGACAAGAGCGCTCTCTCACAACTGAAATTGTTATTCAGATCTACCCAGACTATATAGACATTCAGCAGCAACAAGAAGCATGAAAGAAGAAGAAAAAAAGAAGAAAGAAACAGATGTGGCGGAGTACCACGTGTGATTTCACTTGCTTTTTCGCGGCGTGGTAGTTTGACTTTGCACTGTTGTTGTTGTTGTTGTTGTTGTTGTTGTTGTTGTTGTTGTTGTTGTTGTTGTTGTTGTTGTTGTTGTTGTTGTTGTTGTTGTTGTTGTTGTTGTTGTTGTACTTTTCGCTTCTGTATCTGTACATATTCGTGTAGATACGATTAATTTTCAATTGTGAGACACATTTCGTGTTGCGCGCTTCTTTCTTCGTCATTTGTCTTAGCAATAGTTTTGTTTGTTACGACTATTTCTCAGAGTATATAAGCTACTGTTATAAATGAATGAAAAAGGCTGAAAAAAATTGTAAAGCAGAACAGTCATTAGGGATCTCCTAATATTTGGATCCAATTACCAAAACTCTAATGCACAGTCATTCACGATTTCGACATTTCACACCAAAAACAAAATTCCAACCGCAAGGAACAAGTTTCACGTGTATTTTCGGTTTCAGCATTGGTCAGCTTCAAGCGGCGTCGGCTGACGCCCAAAATCCGTTGGAAACTTGTTCCGTGAGGTTGGGCCTTAAGATGGAGCTCCATGCAGTAATTACTACAGGGAACTCTGGCGCTAGTGTCTACGGTACCAGCGAGCGGGTCAGTTCAGCCAGCATGGACACGATCAGTAGCACATATGTATTTGCCTAAACTTCGTCCTCACGACTTCAAACGGCTTCCTGACTTTGTGAACTCGTCATTTTAAACAGGATACTCTGTTATAAATAACCAAACACGATTTATAACTGTCCGATGGCAAGACTGGAACGCATGGCCTCTAGCACAGAAGCCCGATGTTGGAACCTTTACGCCACGGACGCGTGCATCCACAAGTGGCATAGAACGCCTTTATACATTTCTTGTGGTTAAGCCAGTGCGCTGAGACGTTCGGCGCGCTTCGATTTGGCCCCTTCGATAGGCTCAACCGGTACAATTAGTAGCAATCGTATGGGTAAAGTATAAATAGCTCTGAAGTTTAGGACAATGAAAGCAAATAAAGCGTAATGAACAAAGCCGCAAGAACGTCTGAATCCACAAGCACGAAGATCAGACAAATCCATATCCTACCCGTCATTCCCATGGTGGCTGAACGATTGCAGCGCCAGAGTTCCCTCTAGCAATTATTGTAGGAAACCCCATGGCCATAAGGCTTCGGACTGTAACATGAAAAAAAAATATAAGATGGGACAATGACGTCAGCTATATGGGCGCATGAACATGTAGCTGCCTATGTTCCACGTATTGTTGCGCTACGTCAGGAATGCGGCATCGCGCTATCCATACGGGCGTCGTTTACTGCTTTATAGGTCCATTTCTCGCTCGTCGCCATCACCGCCAAACTTTTTTTTACACCCCGTGGGATTACTGAATCCACTGCTTTCGTTTTCTTCTGTGACGCCCATCTCCATCCTTTGTTCGTGTCTTTCCGTGCTCTGTGTTTTCATCGCTGTCCTTGAATTTTTTACCGTTGCCGATTTCCGTTACATTCGGCGATGGAGAGTTAGAGGGGAAAAAACAGATCGCCTTTGCGTGACTCATGGAATGTTGACAGCGACAGCTTCAGGTTCTTTGTGTGTTGACGCTAACCATGCTTCCACGCAGGTTATGCCGCCCATTCTTCGTAGATTGTATAACTTGACTGAAGAACAGGCGCAGCATACAACTTCTAATCATGCATCACAGTCACTGTCTAGCAACTAAACGTAAAAGCTGATAAGGCCTACGTTATGGTACACTGGTAACCAACAATGGTGGTTATTCGCTCAATGTAAGGCAATATATTTATTCCTTTATTTTTTTCTTGGATTGTTTCTTAATTTATTGATTTTCCCATTATAGGAGTTACTGTGATGTAATTTCTAAGCTCGCCAGCTTGCCTAGGGCAGTCGCACACCTCCATTGAACGTTGTCGCAAATTAGCTGTCATCTCAAAATTTAACAGCTTCATTTTCCTTGCGAGGACACTCTTTCTCTGAGACATGCACTGAATGCTTTTCGATCTGATGTAGTTTCTCCAATCAGCCGCTCCTGGCGATGCTATCGCGCCAAGAATCAGTCACTGTCTGAATGAAACCCGGCAGAAACAGCTTACATTTATCAATAGACGAAACTGACGCTGCCACATTTCGAGAATGG
Source organism: Dermacentor albipictus (assembly GCF_038994185.2). Lineage (NCBI taxonomy): Eukaryota > Metazoa > Arthropoda > Arachnida > Ixodida > Ixodidae > Dermacentor > Dermacentor albipictus. The sequence continues at coordinate 138,220,894 of NC_091824.1, forward strand.
AAACGCAATAGCCGTACAAATCAGGTAATCCTGTTTCCTAATAAGCGGTACTTTGCTCTCTCTCTCTCATTTCTATACCTATAGTGCCTCTTTCGAGCGCGAAAAGCGAGAATTTTAAAATGAACTGCAATATTGCTAATCATGTCTTTTTTTTTGGTATTGCGAGCTATGACTAACTCCAGCAAATGTGTGATACATCGATGAACTAGTTCATCTAATCAGCTATTAGTCTGATAGCCGCCACCGTTACTTAGTGGCTATGGTGCTGGGCTGCTAAGCACGAGGTCGCGGGATTGAATCCCGGCCACGGCGGCCTCACTTAGATGGGGGCGAAATTGGTCAGTTCTTGTAGCATACCTGTAAAAAACCCCGAGGTAGCGGAAGAGGTGGCGATAGCCCTAGCCATCGTTAACCCCAGTTGTAGATACGTACTCAGTGACTCGCAGACGGCGGTCAGAAACTATGCACAAGGCAGGATTTCGCCGAAGGCTGAGGCTATACTCAAAGCCAACGCGAACTATGTGACCTCTGAGGAGACGGAGGAACGACACATTATATGGTTCCCGGCTCACACGTCCCCCGACACCCCATACCCAACCTCAACGAGAAGGTCCACCGCGTAGCGCGAGGTCTCATCTTCCGCGCCCGCGAAGAAGGATCCTCTCTTGGGGTTGGAAATCCAACGGAGGCAAGGACAGAGAGGGACAGAATGACCAGATACTGTGATATTACAAAATTTTATCAAAACTCAAGGCGGGTTTATCCGCCCCCTAACCCCAAACTCGACAGGGCCCAAGAGGCAGACTGGAGGCAGCTACAAACAAAGACCTTCCCCAACCCCGTCCATCTCAGGAGGATATATCCGGACATCTACTCAGATGATAACTGCAAACTATGCAGCAGGGCTCACGCATCTCTTAGACACATTCTCTGGGAATTTGAGGTTATATGCAAAGAAAATGCAGTTTCCCCAGATGAAGCTGCGGCGCGATGGACGGCCGCGTTGCGCAGCTCAAACCTCGAAAATCAACCGTGGGCCATCCAGCAAGCCCGTGAGGTGGCGAGGAGACAGAATCTCCGGACCTCCTCGGGGGCGGCCTAGGCCCAGGCCACGAATTTGCCTGACTGTTAATGAAGTTGTTACCACCACCACCACGGTGTACTTAGAATTAGGTGCACGTTAAACAACACCAGGTGGTCCAAATTATTCCGACGTCTCCCACTACAGCGTGCCACATAATCGGAATCTAGTGTATCTAAGGTAGATGTTTTATGTGTATACGGAACCCCCAATCATTTCTCGAGTTTATAAAAGAATCATCTAGAATCTGGTGTTAACGTAAGAATTCATAATCGTCTGCGCATGGCTTGAATTCTGGCCGCTCTCAACTGCGCATTTCCTTTTTGTGCTTTACAGTACTTATTGAAATGCTTGTTGCAAAATCTTGGGAATTATTTCACCCTTGAGAATCGGGGAAGTACTGATGGCCGCTGCTGCTCGCAATAAGTTTGTGCAAGCGAATAACGAACATGTGAATCTTCGAAGCAGTTATAAAACATTCAACTTCGCTTCAACTGAAGGGAAGTTGAATGTTATTGGAATGTTATTGGAATTATTGGAATGTTATGGAAGTTATTCCCTTCAACTGAAACGTGTAGTACATGTAGCGTTTGTATATTATTATTATTATTATTATTAATATTATTATTCAAGTAATACAATTACAGAAAACGAAGCGTACTAGCAGTTGTCTCCTAGGAGTTACTGCGCCCATCCGCTTGAAGGCTAGAGAAAAAAAGAACAAAAGGATTCGATCAAAACTAGGAAAAGTAAAAAAGGAAGATGAGGCTACAGCACAACCCCTCACATCACGTCACATGCAGAGTACGAGCATTACAGAAGCCTGATCCCATCTTTGACAACCATTCTAGCAAAGTATGAAGAATCGCTGACTAAGCTACTGAATCAAATTTCTTGTGTGTGGACATAAGTTTATCAGAAATATTTATCCGTTCTCCTGCAGGTGAGGACATCTGCGAATCCGTGGGAAGCTCGTTTTGCAACGGCTCCGAATGCCTGGCAAAAGAGGTCCCCATAAGAGGAGGCGTAAAGAGCACCTTTACCTGTAAATGCGACAGGCGAAAGTATTTCAACGCCGCCGCTCTACGGTGCTTTCGTAAGTATAACGCCGTCGCTCTTACTTTCAGCGCCGGTATTGTGTACGTCCAAGTCAATTTTTATATGTGCAAAGTGATCGTAATGACGTCGAGTGGCGTGCCAGTACCAGAATTTATCGTGGCAGGTCGACTGTGAGACAAGAGGCAGCCATCACTTGCCTCTTCATACAACTCATTCGCAAGTACGTGATTTTGCAAGGAGACAAACACAACCAGCTGCTTCACTACGTGGCAGCTCTATCAACAGTGTATCAGCAGTTCCACCATGTAAGACATGACGACAAGGGAGGATTTCCCTTCCGCGTTGCCTAAATCTCACCAGGATTCGACTAAACTGGTATATGTGCCTGAAAAATCCTCCTTTAATGATGACTACAAAAGATTACGTGCAAGAACGTGGAAGGTTGAACGCCGATACTGAATATCAGGACTTCGTTGTGATTATCAGGTGACATATAATAGGCACACAAAATATGCGTGGGGAATTTCAGAAGTTAAATACAACAGTGAGTAGAAAATGATGTCCAAAACTTAGACGCCGAAATCACTCTGTAATTATTCTATAGATTGTATTCTATATTCTGTATTGTATTGTACTGTATTGTATTGTATATTCTGTGTATTCTATAGATCTCTGCCTTCGAAACCGACGCAGTCACAGCCCTTCTGAGTTCTTGCCTTACTTCAAATGAGACCAGAAATTTCAGTTGCAGATGAGCTTTTTTTTTCATGTTCAGCATAAGACGTGGAACTGCAAGATTATCTACATTGTACGTATCGTCTTCGGAAAATGCTATTCTTGAGACCGATAGAGTCATTCGCAGTACGCACGATATACCCGACAGAGATTTCACGCCGCTAGAGTTTGATCAAGGCTTTGCGTTCTACAAACAAGCGATCTACTTCTGGCCCACATATTACGACTTGCGCCATGCTGGTGAACATTGAACAAAGTGAAACTTCTTGCCTCCTAGCAAGCATAAATGACATAGGGGTGCATGGCAGATTACGGTCGCTCTGGAAAGTTACAATGCTGGCTCCTCTACTGAAACACAGTCGTAGCCCAATGATGTTAAAGTCATTTCACGCTATGTGCCTAACTAGCTTCATTGCTAAGGTTGCCGAAAAACGATACTATTCTGACTTCAGTGGTCGTTGGAAGGAAACAGTTTATTGACCTCATGCCTCGAAGGATGTCGAACGGCGCGTTATACTATGGATTGTGTACTGGACATTGTAACGCACATAGAGTAAGTGTGTGCAATAGGTAATTTTATAATTGCAGTGTCCCTGCACGTATAGCGGGCCTTCGACACCGTCAATCACGCCCATGTACTGCAATCATTTATTACACTTGGCGTACGTGGTGGAATACTTCGATAAATAGCGGACCTTTTGCGCGATCGTCAAATCATTATTAAAAGTGTTGGTGGCAATAGCTATAACTATTTTCTATGATATGGGGCTGCGCAAGACGGTATGCCATGTCGGACTTCGTTTAATATTGTTATGTCGCTGCTACCGTCAAAACTTCCCCCGCCATTGAACATGCCGATACACGTAGATTATATATGTATGTAGGCATCGGTAACGAATCCATTGCTTTTGCAGCAGCAATTGCAGTTTGCCATTGATGTTGTGGACGAGTTTCTGCGTGCTCTGGGTTTGGATTTGAAGCCGGAAAACTCAAATCTAGATGCCGTTTCCTTGCAAACGGTTCAGGAACTTTTTGCTCTCTTTAAGTCGAAAGACCATTGAGCGAGTAGTTCCCCACAAATTTCTTGCTATGGTCTTTGTAGTATCTTTCTCCTGGAATAGACATTTAGGCATGGTCGAGGAAAAGGTAGATAGCGTCTTTCATGCTCTGTGATGTCTGTGTGGACCTCGGCGGGGCGCCCAACAAGATGTTCTCCTCCCCGTGCACAAGCGTCTCGCGGAGCACTGCACGCCTTATGGTTTGCCGGTGCCTCAGCAACTTGCCCTCCACTCAAAGTACACGAAGTTCATTTTAGCTAGCAGTCTGTGGGTTTGCTTGGGATTATCAGCAATTGCATCTCACACTCTTGTGACGGCCGAAGCACACGAACTTTGAGCTGCTGCACTTCGAGCAAGGGAAGCGTGCACTAAATGATACAGTGGAGTGTGATACTGGTGCACTAAATGATACATTTACAAGACGTGACAGTTAATTTCTTCAAATATCTGACTCTACCTAGGCACTACTGCGGAGAGGTTTCTTTGAGCATGCTTAACGCGCTTGTCCCTAGGAGTGGCAGCATTGCGGAGTGGAGTCGAGTTTGTTTACGCTCGGATGCTCGCTGTCGGCGCGGTGAAACAGGTGAGCCAGCACGCACTGACGCCCCATTTGGTGATCGCTGTGTTTAAAGGTGCGTCGGACAGACTTTCTCGTGCGTGCGGCGGTGATGCTGAATCAGACATGCCGGATTATAAATTTGTTGCGCCTTACGGCACTCTACCTTAAAGAATTTAAAGAAAAACACTGATTTTCCCAGGCGAGCAATAGGGGCCGTGGTAAAGGCGGGGCCTGCTCACCTGGACTTTTAGGAGCATTTTTTAGTGGTCCCCTTTGAGTGGAATAAACGCGCAGTGCCTTAGCACCCACAGTTGAACTCGACTGCCTGATGTCAAGCCGTGAGGATTATTGGCTTTGTGTCTTGCCCATATTAGCATAGATAAGCTTAGGTCCAGGTTAGGTTTACGTTAGCTTAGGTTACGTTAGCTTAACGGAAAAGGAGTTAGGGTGGCGCGTCGTATTCTCATAGCGGTTACGTCGGACGGATTATTGTCTTTACGTCTAGGCCACGTTATGTCGGGTTATGTTAGGTTAACGTTATGTTTGGCTAGGTGAACGTAAGAGCTGTCATAGTGGCGCGGCGTATTCTCACAACAGTTAGGTAGTGAGCATTCTTGTCTTTTTGTCTCTGCCTCGTTAGGTTAGGGTAACGTTAGGTTAGACTCTGCCTTCGAGATTTGCAATATATGCGGACCGGCCTCTTCCACTGTCTCTACTGCTCCCACGGAAACATCTGCGGTGATATCACCTGTTTAACCGGTAGCCAGCGTCGGAGCGTAAACAAACTCGACCCCACTCCGTGGTGCCAGCGCGACTTTACAATTGCTAGTAAGGGACGAACCCATAGAACACCCGCTAAGAAACTCCTCCGTAGCGCCTAGACAGAGTCATATATTCAAGGAGCGAAAGCTTCTATATTTTCTCTGTCGCACCCGCTTTTGCGAGTAAACGTCCGGCGCCTCCGCAAGTGTCACGCACCGCTATACTTACTAGCAATTGTAAAGTCACGCCCGGGCCGCACGGAGTAGAACGCGCACCCCCTCCCTATCCTGCGCCCTGAGCCTAGCGTGCGACGGAAAACGACGCGCTTCCTCCCCGCTTCCCTTCCTGCGCGAGACTGATCCACGATCGCCGGCTCACCCCCACACCTTTTCAATCGCAAATACAGCATACGTCATGCGGGGAAGATGTTATCGCCCTTAGAATTTATATGAAACCTCACGGCGACGGCAGGAATACGCCTAGCTATCGCAATAAAAAAAAGACTTATTATTGTGGAGCAATACGACCTATTAATGCTCATTTTCTCAGCCTTTGAAGACATCTAAAGTAGTGCTCTGCGCAATATAACTTCAATTAGTTTGCACTATAGGATAATTATTCTGCTGTTTTTATTGTATCATTGAAATTGCTATTCATGCCGCCCCATGCAGTATCTTTCACCAGTGCCCCCAGTCATGTTTCACTGCGTACATTTCCTTCCTTCCACAGCCAGGTTTCTTTTTTACTGATGCCATTACTGTGTTTCTGATCCCGCACCCAAGCCAGGCACAGCACCCGTTGCTAGAACTGTGGCCGAGTAGAGACGCGAAAGGCAGCGCAGTCGTGTACGGCAGTGAACTATAGGTGCTGCGATGAAAGTCGAATACTTGTACACCTCTGAAATTTTCTAAGCTTATAATACGTATTGAATACTCTTTCGTGAATTCTGAATCATAACATTAGCAAAGGAACAGATGTGTCTCATTTGAGTGTAGCAAAATTAGGGGTTCCTTCTGTTCTATAAGCTATGTCTTAACTTCTTTAGGTGCAGAAGACTTAGCAGTTCTTTCTTGCATAAACTATTCAGTCTTTTATTTAAGTGTAGGAGATTGCAGCGGTTTCCTTTGTAGTATTAGCTATGTTTTTCAGCGTTGTTTTTATGGCTTGATCATTATTTAAAACAATGTGCAACCTAAAATACAGCACTGCGATATTGGGCGTTACGTTTAGCTGCTCTCATTTTTGACTAAGGGGGTGAAGGACTCCTCGAGCCGTCATTTGAACGGCTTTTTCCCTCTGCCTCCTGTGACACTGTACTGCGACGAGGCGAATAAAGCAAGCAATGGATCAAATATTACTGCACTCTAGCTATGTGCATCTGTATCGAAAAGTGTTGGAACTGAGACACCGACGAAAGTTTTCAAAGCAATGCAGAAACAAACTGGGTAATGGACGCTCTGTTTTCAGTGCCACATTGAAACCTGACACGGCAATAGTTTAACTTGCAGTCGGTCGTTTAGCGTCTGTGTCAGTCTACTACTGTAGCAGTATTTGTGTTTTCCTTGCAAAGAAGCCTTTTAGGACGTGTCTACGGTAGACAGGTCCTTCAGCAGCATTCTTTTGTTGTTGTTGTTCTCTTACACGACTGATCTCTTTTCGGCAACAATTTTTTTTTTTGCGTTTTGGGAATGCTAGACACACAATAGTCGTCGCTTTTAGAAAAACTTCCTTGCAGCCAGGATATAGAGTTATTGAGAGGCAATTCGGGCAGTTTTGCAATGACGATTAGTGATCTTGTGTTTAAACTCTAGAAATGATCCTTTGTGGCTGATAGCTGTCTTTTATTTATTTCTTTATTTTATTTTTTGCACTACATGACCAGTATACAGCGTTGTATTTAATTATACCAACATAAATATTTCTGCTGTAAATATGCGCGTGTGCGTTTGACTATTCGCTTTTCAATTCGATATTTGATACGTAATATTCGTATATGACTCGCATTTGAAAAAGTTTATATTCGCCCGTCTCCAGAAAATTTGCACGCATAGAGTGAAGCGAAATGAGACAAGATGGGGTGGAGGGGGTGAGGGATATTTCTAGATCACATAGGCATTATTTCAGCAATGGATAGCCTAAAAATGGTAATGTTGATGAGCTCAACCATGAAAAAAAGTTCTATCTCACCTGCAACCGGCATGACGTGGAGATGCTCCCCACTAATTCTTGCATCTAGTAGTTGCGCACCTAGCTTCTTGAGCATATCTTTTCAAGCATGCAGTGAGTAATCAAGAATACGTTTTGTGTATTTACATTTCAACTTTATTAACGGAGATTCTGTCGATTTTCTCACTTCCATGTTAGTCTGTATACGCTGTTGCAAAATAACGGGCTGCTGGAGTGTGAGCCAGCCAGGAGCACGATCGTGTCAATGCACGTGCCTCGATGCTCTGAGCGCCACGTGTTCATTATTGAGCGCCGTTTAGAGCACATAAGTGTGTCTGTAGCAGTCTGTACTCCTGTGCCACACTAATTTGATATAAATAATAGACGTAGGGGAGGACAGCTGTGTGAACATATTGCACCATACCGTATAAGATATGTACGACAATGTATTACCGATTCATTTCTTATTGGGAGAATTAGAAAATGTCACCGGCTGTTTGATGATATGCCTAAAAATGTTACCAATTTGAAAGCGCTCTACTCAACTATAGAGCGGCTAATAAGTATCGATTTCACATATAACTTTTACTTCAATTGTGTAACACAAGTGTACCAATGTTAAGGCGTAAAGCTGTCCTTGGACACTTTAAGAAATTAAATAAATAAATAAATAAATAAATATGGTCGATCAGGCCACCAGCCAGTATTCGCAAAGCTTATCACACATGCAGCCCTGTTCTTCCAGGCAGCGTTCTCACGGTAATCACAAATTATGGCCATTCGACAAATGGCATTTCCGTAAGAAATCCTTTGTGAACTATAGCCTACGTTCTCTGAGTATCATCACCAACTTTACAGGTTAGGGGTTGCCTAACGCTAAACCCTAAAAAGGATTTGCCTAGCCCTTCATTCCAAATCCATTTATTGATCGCAGCAAGGAGGCAACACTAAGTCTGCCCTGAGGCACTGCTTGCGCGCTGCTACAAACTTGAGCACCGCTCATAAGTGTGGTACAAAGGGGGCTGTAGTCCTGTGTGCGTTCCTGCGACGTTACGGTCAGGCTGATTCATTCTCTTTGCACCGGTCTTTTTGGCACCACATATGACTGGCATTTTTATACTTGTCCCTCTCTATGTGCAGATGTATCGTCTTGCTTGGTACACACGTGCGAGCGTTCAACATGTGTCGACGATGACGGTTCCAGCGAAGCTTGGTGCGAATATGAAAACGGCACTCACATTCAAGGTAGGGGCTCCTGTCTGTGTCAACGCATACTCTTGTTCTTGCTTGAGTTCACCGCTGAAATGAGCCATGCATTGTGCACTACTCTGTATGGCTTAAGTACCACGTTTAGACGTGAGACCTGGATGCGCTCTTAAATTGGTGCGCTTTCATTTATTAAACCTTATTATTTATTTTGTGCAAGCGTCACACACAACCTATAATCATATACACTGGCTACTGATCTCCGAAGCTTCTGACGCTATGAAAATACAAAGAAAACTAGCCTGAACTATGTGGAAATGTTGTAACCCACCCTTAGATGCAAAGTCAAACACTTTTATATTCTTGCAGGTCATCGCACAACACTGGGTCAAAGTTAGGATTGACACTGACAGATAGACAGACCATTTATTAGTGTGCACTCATCTGCAACAATGGGTGTACAAAAATGTTCAAACCTTTACTAATTCGACGTCCACTTTATTAAATTCTATGTTCAAGTCCTAATGTTCATATTCTTAATAATACCATTGTTACAATCTTAATGTTAGCGCGAAATAGATTGCTGTACGAAAAAAAAATGGCTTGACCGCGTCCTTCTTTCCGTCATAAAGATTGTGCTGCGGAAAAATCTGCTTGCCTATTGGCGTCCATAATGCCGGCCAGCGAGCTTCGAACGAGCCTCTATCGTACACTGAATTTGTTATTGGAAATTAACTAGTTTTCGCTTCTCTGCGTTAGTTCATTAGTATTGTCGGCAGCACAGCGCTTTTGTATTGCAGTGTTTCATTTGTTATTCTTTTCAGCAGACCCGACGCTTGCGAAAGATTGCACTGACAGCGGCGGTCAGCTAGAACAAAGCAATAGTGAGACCAGCTTCAATTGCATATGCCCTCACGGAGCACAACTTGTGAATGGATCTTGTCACCGTAAGTGCCGCTTTTTGAATGAGTGCTGGACGGGTTGACTGACTATTGTTGACACGCGCTGAAATCAGCTTACACGCACTTTTACAGCACCATGAATCGAGAATAGCAATAACATTCTTTGACCGGATATTCTTGTTTAGAAAGCAGTGATTCAGAATGCTCAGAGCCCTACCTAATCAATAAAGGGGGTGACAGGTGCATAAGCCAGGCGTCACTCGCAACTACACAACAAAGAAAAAGCTTTTTTAGACACATCTAATCGTTGAAATTATCGGACTCAATTATCGGCTTTATCGCTGCATTTCTTGCTTTGTTTTTGTTTGGTTAGGGGAATGTTGATGCGCGGGTGTACGCATGTGTGAGTTTTCCTATATATACGTGTTTAAACACAAGAAAAATTTTGTCGCGAGTCAGCGCTCGTGTCTATTCGTCAGCGTATTATATATAGTGCGCGCTGTGCGTAATAGTTATGAAGATGTACCGACTCGCCCAGCTAGCTACAGTGCTCCATGCAGTAATTGAGAAACGTAGCAACATTTATTGGAGAGTATTGGAATAATAGGAATTTGACATTTAAGTGATCCTCACTCCTCTTGTGGTATTTCCTTTCTTTTTCTGTTTTGCGGTGGCTTGGGAAGCGCGCCATCTGGTCATTTGTGTTGCTTTAAGCTAGGGAAATTGCACGCCTTTAGCATACTTCCAGGTAAATATGCGTTCGAAAGGGCATTGTGAGTGGTTGTCCACTGAGGCCTGAAGCTCCTATATTTCACGAAAATAATATGATGCGCAGAACAATTAAGCAGTTTTTTTTTTTGCAATTTCAGCCGCTGTTTAACCAAAGGTCTGAAAACAGGGATTTTAAGTTTTCCTGACATGTCGATCTTTCCATGTCTGAAGTATCTTGGTCGAACACATCTGTTAAGAATTACTTTAAAGCGACCGATCTATCTCTGCGAGCTGACCGACATCCCAAAAACCTGATTAAGCTGGTTGTCAGCTCACCTTTGTTTTTGCTGCTGTTCTAAATACATGCTCATTCACGTTTTAATTCTACTCAGAACCTTGATGACGTCGGCTATTGCTGTTTCACAGGTTCAAGCTTCTTTTTACTATTACTTTTTTTTAAATTTTATTGAGCGATTCAACTCTTGCATCTCTCGCTTCCTGTTTACTTAGCGGCACTCCTCGTGGAGTGCTATTTGCGGTTATCAGTACTTGAGAGTGCCTCTAGCAATACTAGCACTAGCAAGCTTTACGTGCGATAGGCTTAATAATTTACAACAAATTCGTGTAAATGTGATTTTCTTACGATGAAGCTGTAATGACAAAATTGACTGGAAAAACAGAATTAGTGCACCTGATTCCGTAAGATTTGTTGGGGAAGCATATTTTATTTAAGAACGTGATATATCTATTCGCCAGCTAACGGCACTGCTCTACCTAATTTTAGGTATTGCTCACATAAACAACTGACAGTTGAAATAATAAGCAGAAATTCAGGTAGTATTAGTAATTACCCTGCATGCCAAAGCTTCAGTGCCGCATCACTGTTCCTCCCTAAATTCTCACAATATGCAACGTATCCAATTAAAAATTAGAAAAAGACTCTTTGAAGCTCAGCCACCCTTGGATTTCAGGGAGGACTCCTTGCACACAGCCGTAGTTGCGACGAGTCTGTGCAATACTTAACGCATTTTTCTTTCTTCAAAGCAATCACGCGTCTACGCCCCGTTGTAGATAAACTAGTTTCCCCAAAGCGTGTTGTCATTTCTTGCGCTACGAATACGATAGCTAGGTTGCTAACTTTGTGTCAATGTTATTACCACCATTGCCAAAGGGTATATGTTCGATCGTGGTCTTCAAGCTTTCTCTTACTACATTTCAGCGAACAGAAACTGCACCCAGGAGGAAGTTAATAAGTGCGCAGAAAGAGGGCGTCAATGCGTTCTTCTAGATGCGGAAGCTCTGTGCACGTGCCCAGAAAACGCAGTCGAGCTTGCAGACCGGTGCTCTGGTACGTCAGAAAAAACATTTATATTGATATCACGTGCGTGTCTCTTTACTCGTAGTTAAATACTCTTTCCAGAGATGTCACCCCTGCGTAAGACAACGGCACTTTTAATAAATGGGTCACGTTTTCGCAAAACAACGCAGCCAGTTTGGTCGGGACGGTACAGTCGCTTTGGTTCCTTTTTTTTTTTTGCTACCGGTACAGCTACAAGTTCATTTATCAGGCTACAGAAAATCTTAATATACCGCTGCACAGTGCACAGGCGTTGTGCATCGACACAGGTGTCAAGAAAATATAAAAACCAGCTCAGCGTTCAGGGCGCGCGTCGTCACTGGAAGCCATTCATTAAAGTTTTTCTATGAATACGCGTTCAACTGTAACGTTTCGCGGGAGGTTAATCAGCTGACGTTTGTCAAGTTACGCAACGCATTGTTCAAAACCAAGTCTCCATGCGGAGCTCTCAAAAGAATAGAGCATGCATTTTGTGGCCGACATTTCATTGCACTAGTTTGTTTACAGTAAAACCTGTATAATACGAGGCAGGCTGCTCATAACGCTCATAACGCTGTTGCTCATAACGCAACAATGCTTGCGCTTGAACATTTCATGAGAACAGGCGCCGCCTAATTGTGATAGTGATAGTAAAATTAGCGAAGTTTACGATGAATAGTTCTTACTAGCCAACCAGCAATCGTTCTTACTAATCTGAATGCTTGGGAATTCGGCCTGAGAAAATGACAATACAGAAGTTTTAGCAACTGTTTTACAACTAAGTTACCAACGCAAACCTGATCACTCACCTTTATATAGTGCCGAGGTTATTAGCTAAGCTCGCTAATATATACCTTGGGCAGTACACATATCGAACAGAAATGACAATTTGCAGTTTTGGAAAAAAGAAAAGCTTTCAATAACGCATACGATGAAAGAACGCTGCACATTTGATTGTACGTTACCAGGAGTCCATTCAGTTCACGAACATCATGCATGCTTATTGTTAACTGTTCCCATAACTAAGCCTCTCTTCACGCAGACAAAATTGTGAGTAATTCTGTGTTACAATTGTTAGAACCATTGTAGTGGTATTACAGTTGACGTAGATATAGCGTGGTATTCGGCCTATGCGAGTACTGTGTCGCATTTATGGCGCCTCCCAAGGCATCAATTCAATATGTTCCGTGTTTAACAATTAAATACATTTCTTATAAATCGTTGTTTTTCACTATAATTGGCATTTGCTAACTGAGCGTGCTGAATTTCAGAAAAATGCTCACCCGAAAAAGACCGCGAATGCAGCACACCGCTCAGTCGGTGCACGGTGCAGAGTGGAAAGGAGACGTGCGTGTGCCTTCCTCTACTCCAATGGAACTCTAGTCTCGGTCACTGCGTACCAGGTGGGTGTAGCTGTAATTGGCACAGTGTATTGCACATGTCTGCTCGTCACTCATAAAATATATTGGGAGGAGAATCATGTAGTGACGTCGAGGTGCATTGTCGGAGCTATTCTACCAACTGTTAATCGCCATTACAATGTCGTTAGCGATCGCAGTACCGATAATTGCGGGCTGCAGAGTGTTACAGACGAGGACAAAATGATATATAACACATGGCATTAGAAATAATTGTCACTAATGGTATAGCTTAACTGTGCCTCGGGAAGTACTGAGGTGTAAAGAAGTTTATTGACATTCACTGTTAAATTATGCCTTCTAATGTCGCGCGAGTTGCAGTGAAAGTTTAAGGTGAATTTTAAGGTGAATACTAAAAAAAAAAAAGGGGGATTTTTTTTTTTTTGATTCGCTCTGTGTCCGTACTGCAACAGTTGCAGAAGTTGGTGTAATCCTTCGTACCAGCACTCTGACCTAAACTACCCAGGTTCCAATGTATGGACGCCTCTGCGCATTCTAAGCTTCATGCAATTTCGGCAACTGTAACTCCATCACAAACCGCCCATATCATTCCAGCAGGCTGCACTTTTCTGACGCAAACCTTACGTGCATTTGTTAAGACGTGACTTTTCGTTCATCCATTGAACTTTCATTGGTTTCAAAGAACTTTACGCGCAGCTGTTTCCAAGAAAAGAAACAAATTTTTACTGCAGAGTTTAGGTAATATAATAGTGATAGTGATAAATGAAGATCGTTCTTTTTTTTTTTAGAGGCGGCATTCAAACTCACTGTAAACTTCAAAGTGCAGCCAGAAGTATCCCAACACAGTGAAACGCAGGAACATTGCAACGACACAACATGGGAGGAAAATGTCTTCGACGCTGTAAGTTTTGATTTTAGTTTCAGACATTTCGCTGTGACAATGAATTCATTGAAAAAAGTTCTGTTCTCAGCTGTTGAAGATCTTAAACGCATAATTTTTTTCATTATATTCTATCTTGGAGATCATGCCACCGTTAATTGGCGCCGGCTGCGCCTTTCACATAGGGATTTAAAAAAGAATATATCATAATAAAAACAATGAAATCATAACAACACAAATTCCAGTCACATAAGTACACTAATGCTACACTATAACTGAAAGTCAACTCAAGTACACAGCAACACAAAGTCCGGTCACAAAGTTAAAGCGAAATTAGGGCACGTGAAAGCATGGATTAGATTCATATGAAGGTACATTAAACCAGGCATTGGAGTCGCCAAAGTGGGGTGAAAAGACATCGTACGTGCTTATCACATTTAAACACTCTGCTCAATAGTTTCCGAGAATATAGCTCGCTCCCATAAATTTTGAAGGGCTAGTATCGCTCGTCCTTGCAATGAGTGTGTTGGCCAGGGACCTAAGATCTTCCTGAGACTGAAGGGCCTGCGACCTAATGTCACCAAATCACGTGCTAAGCGCTGTCTCTGTGTGTCGTGCCGCGGATATTCTACCAGGAGATGCTGTACATGATCATTCGCGTGGCGACAAGTGCATTCCTGATTATCAGCCCTTGAAATTTTGTGCAGAATGTGTTTTGTGTACGTGGTAACAAGGCGCAGACCTTTCAAATTTTAAACAGATTGCACACTTACATTGTCATTAGTTTTCTAATAGCTCGATCTGTTCAGCCGCTGTATATGTGCACAGGTAATTTACTTTTCCCGTGTGCGCAAAACATTTTTTACGTTTGAACGCTTTGAACTTACGCAAAGGCGATCAGCAGGATGGCCATATATTCGACGCGGCGATGGCCTGTAGACGACTACACTTACGACAGTGTTTTGTGACTGTAAGCACAATTCACAAAGCAGTTCGTTCCCTACAGCGGTCGTAAAAAAGGGGGCCATAAAATCATTTTACTGAAGGAATTGTTAGCTAATGCACCTAGTCAATGAGAAACAAATCTTACGAACGCGAAATTTTGAGTATTTTTTCCCTGGACTAGTAATCACAGATCAGTTGGCATGCTAGAGTATTTCCTAGGGGTGCCTTCCACTCGGTACAGCGAACATTAGCGAAGGCTGCTGCCGAGCGGGATTTTTTAAGAACGAGAAGCTTTGCCGATTTGCCTCAAGCTTGTTGCTGGCCCTGCGTACCGACCAGAAAATTCGTTTCTGTTTTTTTTTTTTGCAGATGAAGATTTTGTACGGAAACTCGCTAACGAAAATTGCAGTGCTGGAATGCGGGTAAGTTCAATGGCATTTCCGCAATCAACTAAAATAGCAAGTACGGTCCGTCCAAAAGCTTAATGCTTTGGTTGTTGAGGATTAAGCGGATATCCTTATAGAGAGAAATGAAGGTACTCTTTTCTTTATTGAGAAACATTATGCAAATCACTCGACTATGCACGGTAACCCAGAAAAGAGTCTTCAGCAGGTGCCATGAAGCTTATATTCTGACTATTCGCGATGTCAGACAAGCCGAAGTTTCGCCCAGAAGGTGAAGGATCGAGTGCGATAGCAAATTATTGGACAGCTATACGACGTAAGGATAGCAGATTCATCAGCCGTATAAAGTTGTAAACATTTACTCACTAACTAAATTAACAAACATGGTGCCACGCGCGCACAGGCAAATACGAACACATCTCACTCCACGACCGCGGACACTCGCTGTCAAAACGCTGGCGGAAGGAACAGCGGCAGTAGCAGTGAGTGAATTGCCTTTCGTGCTGCCTCTCGCTTCAACGCGAACTAAGCTGCGAGAACACAGCGCACACTAATGCTATCTTCGGCTGCTCGTTTCTGAGCACGCTGGAGCGCTCTCGCGAGCGGCGTTGTCATCGGCTGGTTGAAAGAGGGTGCGCGCCCTGCGTTCGGCTGGTTCTTCTCGATTGCTCTCCTCTATTTTGGAGCGCTCTGAGGCGCCCCGAGCCCTGTCGTCGGAGCAGTCGAGATTGAAACGCCATCGCAGCGTCGCGTCGCTGCTGTTGGCGACGGCTCACCGTAACCTTGGCAACCTAGGCCACTGCATGCTGGCGTCTCGACGAACGTTCGTCCCGCCGGCACGTCCGCCGGTTTTTCCGGCAGCGCCGGGAGCTTTGGATAGGCGAAACATCGGACGTAATAAGTAGTCACGTGGTTTCGCATCAGCAATTTCCTCCTCCGAGAGAAAGTCGCACGTTCGGCTTGCGCGCTTCTCCCCTACCTTTGAGCTCGGGAAACGACCGATCTACCCGACTCTGCTTCGGGGCATACAGGCGACCAGTCGAAGATACCATTAGCTATCAGCCCTTGGCGTGTCTAGGCTCTGTACCCACCACAGATCCCTTTCAAGATAGGGCCCGCACAGCCGCGTCGTACGCAGCCGCCGCCAGAGTAACTCTCCCCCCCCCCTTCCTCTGGTGTCTTGCCTGCGATGGAATACGGCGTGCTTCTTCCTCGCCTTCCTCCCTATCGCGCGCGAGATGGAGCCACCACCCTCGGCTCACACTCGCAAGGCTTCACTCGTACCAAAGCACATGGCGCGCGGCCGTGATGCTATGATGTCATCGCACTTGGACTTTGTATGGAACATCTCGGCGATGGCGACGACGGCGGCGGATACGCGCCTGGAGTGTCCATATAATGTCTATCGCAATGATGTATAACCTGGTTCGGGATCTCTCGTTTTATCTCTTCAAGCAACTTTCTAAACTTGGCATATGACCCTCTTTTGAGGCCTTTGTCGCACTGCACCAGCTATCTAACTACACATTCAGTCGAAACTAGTGGCATAGAACTAAATAATTACCATCTTGGTTTTGTATATAAAGAAATATGCATGCAGCAGATATAGTTCAGTTGCGTAGCTGAAATATGGCGCCTGAGCGTGGCATAGACACTAAGACACACTAAGCAACCCACCAAAAAATACCAGATAATTTGATCATGACAGAGCCTAGCCATCAATATAAATGTGACAGCTAGTATTGTAGCAGTTTTGAATGGAATTACGAACAGAATGAAGAAACGTGTTGTAAAGAAGTATTTCTCTGGCTCATGAACCTAGGTACTCTCGTTGCAGTTGAAAGAAGTACCTACTGTAGCTCTGTTGGCAGAGACTGCTTTATCAATTCAGCTGAATCAAGTTACATTTCTGTCTCGTTAATCAGAAAAGCTAAAACCTTTAGAATAACAAGCATGGAAGAACAGTTAACCCAGATCAAAGGCATATAAACTTTCCAGCAACGCTTCCGTGCAATTTTAAGAAAGAATGCGAGAAGCTTACGTGGGGAGACCACTTCCCCGTCCACTAGAACGGTTTCAGTGAGCCAAAGTAAGGCGATTGTAAAATTACGGATGACAAGTGTCCCACTGAGTGTATCACAATGTGATACTCCACTGCGATGTACCTTTTACTTATTAACTAACGAAGCCCCATAGAGCCCCATGTTCATTACATATGGTTACTAAGAGAGAGAACAAACCAGAGCAGGAAAGGTAGGGAGCACGCAAAACGAATGTTGCAAAATCTATGTGTATCTTCGGAGTTTCCTCGACTTTCTTTTATGTGTTGAAATTTGAGCAGTGTACGTATGCTCTGCCATGTTCGTTAATAGAATATATTGCTGCGCTAGTTCGTTCATTCTTGCTTACATAATAAGCGCAATCTTTAGACGGGGCAGTTACATGTCGGCCTCATTGTCTCGTCTAAAGCATACCGGCCAAACTGTGATTTTTAATATTTATAAAAATCCCAGACACAATTCCAGGGTGGAGAGGGCAGAAGATTACTACGAATTTACTCTATTTTCTTTCTTTCTTTCTTTCTTTGGCCCGAACGCGCACTCTTTGCGGGATACACAAGCAATTTATCAACAGTGACTTTCGCAGCGATTTTGATTTTGTCCTCAATGGGAATTTGCATGAATAAAACTGTTCAAACAAGTATACCTCTCGTGTCCTTTCGCCATCAGATTTCCGAGAATATCTTAGGAGACGAACGGGCGAAACTTGATCACGAACATAATATTTCATAAAATTTGAAGCAGTATAGTAAAATCGTTGAACATGCCCAAAATTGTAAATTTTGCGATAAATTCGGGAGCTCGCAGTCATGGCGTAAAGCTTGCGCTTATTGTTCCACGAAGGTCCTGTTCAAGTCTGTGGGAAAGGCAGGATGGCAATACCAAAAACCTTCAGTCTTTCGCTTTGATGAAATGTCAAAATACCTCTCAATATTGCCCATGCAGATTCTTTTTCTATCTTTTCCTTTTCATGCTTGCCACCAAGGACGAGTGTGACCATGGAGCTGACGTTTTCGGAAAAGCCGAATCCAGCAGTGCTTCTAAGGATTCACCTTTGTGAAATAAGAAGCGGAAGCACCGGATGTATTTTCCAGCCTAAATTACGTATCGTAAAAGGAAGCGTTTCAGGTAACAGATTGCTTCTATAACATTGTTGAATGCCCATATTTTAACAGCATGTTATTCAGCTCAAGATGGCGTCACTATCACGTTGAAAAAAAGATATGGAAATGCAGCGGTAAATAATTATGAAAGACCATAAGAAACGGCAGAAAAGTTAAGCCGAATCGACACCCAAAATCGTATTTCTTCACACCCTTTATCGGATAATAACTGCGTTACCAGGAAGCACCATGAGGTTTGAACACAGAGACCAGTGCTTTGCGCTTGCTGCTTTGAAAGTAAAGGGCCTGTGTAGCGATCGAGAAGAAACTCTAATATTTGACATTCCCACTTGCACACCCAGCAAGCACAACTACAGGTTTAACAATGAGGTTACTTCTCATGACAAAAAAAAAGATGTTTCATGTGTCAGAATGGAGCTAGGACATGCCTGTTTGAAGGTATTTGTAAAGATTGTAAAGAAAAATCAACGGTTGCGCCCTTCTAAAGTTGGTAATCGAACGCAGCCTTCCTCGCTTTGTCACGAACTTGTAAAACAAAAAGCGAACTCATCAAGCTCTGCTGTAAGTTAGCGAAATCAGTAACAGAGACTTCCAAAATTATGAGAATATTTAATGCGGCAGTGCACTATCTTACGGCCGTGTGTTAGAACGGTGCATTCCATTTCCCAACGGATGGGAACGTGCTTAATTGTGGTGACAAGAAAGTAAACATTCGTCAACCGGACATTCAGAGAATGACAGGATGCGTGTTCGCGACTCTGACCGACAAGGCAAAATACATACAAAATCGGCTGCTGAATTCGTAACACTCAATGGTCGCTTCTATTGCAGTGCTCTGGGTTGACGTGTGAGATCATACCTGTGAGTGCGCGGCAACTGGTTTTCGTTGATAACAGCGCTCGTCCTCGTTGGGGACGACCGAACTAAAGCTTCGAAACAAATTTTGAAAACCTCGTGAAGCTCGCGAAGCTGCGCAACGAATGTAACACACACCAATTTGGGTAACTGACCATAGTTTGCTATTGTAATTCGACATCATATGTACCGCTATCAGGCCTGTAAAATTATTCGCATGCATTTTACTTGTCGCGCTAAAAAGCCAAAAAGCCGGCGCTTTACTTTTCGAGGCACCAAAATTGGGAAAACTTGAAAGCAAATTCTTATAACGGCTATTACACATCATATGTCTTCATCGGCAACATCGTCAGCATTTTGCCGCTTATTTTTTGTGTAAATGCTATGCCTCGTGCGTGTGATGCACCGAAAACATTTAATTAGAAGCAATTACATGTCGCAATTTCATTAGAGCGAAAAATACGGTTTGACCAATTTTATATTCTGCGTTTGTCGTTGCTTTCAATGTGTCTGAAGAACTTTTCGCTTTTGATGCAAGAACGCTGCGTGGCGAGATGTTTGCATACACTGTTTACAAGATAATTACAAATGCTGAGATGCGAATACGTGTGTTATCTTTATTATGATAAGCCCAGCCATAAGAGTATAATTACAATCAAAGCGCGAACTTTCTAACACTCTTTAGCAATATGTTACTGATCTTTAAAGGAGGAATTTGTATTCATGGTTCACCTTCCGGAGCTTATAGCCCAACTTGCTTACCTTGCGCGCTTTTTACACGCGCTTCTGCCTCTGGCTAACCTCCCTGAAGTTCTATGCATCCCTTTCTCTCCCTCGGTCTTCTGATTGAATTCATCAATGTAATTGCGTAAATTTAAAACAGTGTTGTTTAGGGTTTTACGCTGGAAATCTGCAGATCCAGTTCCTGTTGACCTATGTGCCACATACTTCCGAGACGTCCACAACATCACGGGTGGTTCCTTCTACTGCACTGACGAAGGAAACGGACGCTATACGCTTCGCTGTGCCGGTGGAAACGTCACGAACAGAATTGTCCGGGGCGAACTCGAAATTCAGCAGTGCCAAGGCAAGCGTACTAATCCCAAATTCCTGTCTTCAAAGTGTTACGCCGTTTCCATAACAGCCAACAGTTTATCGTAGCGGAGCTGTATATATATATATATATATATATATATATATATATATATATATATATATATATATATGCACTTCGTTACTTGATGGCCGTCAGACACCGCGCCTACCCTTTGCATTGCTACTAATCTAAATATTTTGAAACCGTCTGCCATATTTCAATCTGAATAACTAGATTTTAAAATTCTGAGTCTTTTATTTCTGTATATTGATTTGTACTACCCTTAAGCATGCATGGTGTAGTCTTATTTCATGCTTTCATGCTGACTCTTAGCGAATTTGTATGTATATAATTGTTTTGTGTTACTAATTCATTAAAGAATTCAGTAGCCACACCCGTCTATCATACCGCATATGCTGATAACGGACAATGCAGGTAACTAGGGCCCTAAAGCTTGAACTGTTCTCGCATTTTTTTTTAGGCACGCAAGTTTCTCAAGAAGGTGCAGCTGCAGCATCGAATTACAAAACTGCCATTGTTTGTAGTTCGGTATTCATTGCTGTCTTCACAGTATTGTTCATCGTGCTCGTCTTCAGGAAGCGCATTTATTACTACAGGTGAGCAAAATCCCCTGACACATTAGTCAGCTAAACCTTCGGCACTTTTTGGTAGGCAAACTACATTGCCGTGTGTATGCATTTATGTGCACGGCCATTTAGATTCGATGTGCAGCCGTATTTATGCTCTAGCAACTTCTTCTGCGATGTCCTTCTACCAGATGTATTCGTTATTAGCACTGGAATCCTCGCTGTGCAATAAGACGAACAAGGAATAAATCAAGTCACAGATATTGGCGAACCAAGTCTCAAAAGTTTGGCGCGCTTTCAGGTTTCACAGTTGCCCTCCTTAAGGTCACCTGTTACGTAGTGAAGCAAAAATACAGGGCACGAGATATTCTCTGCCGAGTTATAAAGTCTACGAGCCTACAAACGTCTCTCATGCGTCTCACGCACCGGCTTCTCGTTGCTGTGAAGCTGCGGCGAATTTATGTGATTGGAGGCAATTTACTAAGTATGTTCGCAGCTTGTTCGCGCGCTTCTACGCATTGCGCTATGCGGCGCCTTGTGTATAGATATGCTCTTACGTATGCATTACGGGACTTTGATTTCAGAGTTCTCCCGGAAGATACGGAATGTAGTGCTGTGAAGTTTCAAGGCAAGTGGCCTAAATGTTTGAACGAGCTTTCAAGCGCCCAAAGTAACGGCAATGTCTGCTATCGCTAGTATTCTATGTAGTCTTGTCCTCTTTTTCGGAAAAACGAACAGCAATTATATTTGCATATCTACTCTATATATTTAGTTGACAAAACCTTTCATAAACAGATATGATGGATTACATTGGAAGAAAAAATTTAGACTACTGTAGAACTAGTCCTGAAGTGATTTTGCCGTTTAAGGGTTAACCTGTTTGAATCTCGTGTTCGTTTTAGTGACGTAACGCTACTACGCCTATCAAACTTTAACAAGCGAAGTACAACATGGTCTTTTATCAATAGTTGCCCCACACCTTGTCCGTGCTGTTTATCTCAGTGGGCTCATTAAGTCGACGCCATTCTGAGTTCATTACCACAACCTATTGATAGAATACGGTGGAACGCGTCGCTTTTGTATCGTTATTGCCGCGACAGAAACTAGTCGTATGCGCTTCAAGTAAATCTTCCATTTATCAAAGGTGTGAGCAAAGATAGTTCTAAGGACCAGGACCGCGTACCTTTGCCATTGTAAGACGAACTATTGTGTGAGGCTGTTTCGTGTTTAGGAATTACGATAAACGGCCAGTTTTGTCACACGTGATGTCAGGGCCCTGTAAGCAGTTGTTTCTGAATTACTCAATCATGTGTTACAAGTACTTGTTTCACTGAGATACTGATGAACCGTGATTTGTTCTCCCTTTTTACAGCAGCACAGCGAGACTCGCAACAGACATCGGAGGACCAAGAGGCCACCGCTAACCTTGTAACGCCAAAGGGCAGCGCAAATAGTGTGGCAAAGCAAGGTGCAGAGAATGAAGACGTCGCAGCGACTACATGACGCCAGTCCAGCGGGATGAGACTTTCTTCACTGTGAGGGTTAGAACGTTTGGCTGTGATATTGAAAGCTGCAGCTGCCATCGTTGTGAATTCATCATCGCGACCTGTAATTTGCGCTGCTCTAGTGAATTGCTCAGTGGTTGATTTATACTGCCGGAGGAAAATGGTGATGGTGTGACTGGGTGCAAAAAAAAAATGATCGACACTGTCTTTAAATTCTGCGCTGAAGTGCCCACGGACAAACCCAAAACGAGCATAATTTTATTTTTATACCCTTAAATATGTGTTCCAATATGCCAGCTAAAATTCACGATCTTGTGGTCATCTTCAATTCTCCCTCTCCTCTGCTACGCAGGCGGTTTACTGTTGAGTGAAGGGTCTGTTTATGTCTCCTTCGAGTGCACGTACAGGAACATTTCGATCGACACAGCGTTCCCACTAGAGCTGGGCGAGACTTCGCGAGAACGTTTTGAGAACAATCCAAAGCGCTACATTTCTTCCACTCGAAGACGCCATCAGACGCCCTTCACGCACAATCCTGGCTCAGTGTTTCTCTCCCTCACGACATTTCATTCAACGCGAGCACGCTATATCATAGTCTGAAAGAAGTCTACGCATTTCTGCGTGACGAGAGAGAGGGGGGAGAAGGGAGGCACACCGAGCTCGCTCTACTTGCGAGTAGGTCCGACAGTATGCGACCAACCACATGTACTCACTTCAGCAGTCAACCTCGTGGTCTCAGTCTGGCGCTTGGTGCACACCTAGGAATGTCGCCTGCCCCATCCGCACCAGACAACCCGCGTGATGTCGTCAGTGGCAGCTCTCCTTTTTTGTCAGCCATCACCTTGTGCCATAGGTGCTTCACAATAGCGCCCACACAACACGAAGAATTACTTATTCAGGCTTCCATATTATTGCCTCAATGGGTCACATATTATATATATTGAATATCTTTATTTCCAAGAGATTGTGGGGGAGACAAGGAAGAAAAGCGGCAAGTGCAGCTTGAACATCGTGTGACGATTGCCGTTTTCTAAAGAGTGCTTTCGTTTTTTCTGTGTCTTTAAACTGGTTCGTGTGCTTCTCGCGTGTTCTTTTTTTTCTCGTCTTTTCTCTCATAGGGTGCGTGATGTTTTTTGTCGTTGTCTTTCTTTTTTGGTTCCGCAATGTGAAACCTATTTTACAGGCCCTCTGAAAAGCACGGGCATTAAGATGCGCCTTTATTGTGGCTTTGATACTTTCAACTGACGTGAACTGTCATCTTAACTGTGATTCCGCACCTGTACACATTGAAAAGACGAGCCTGCTGCAGTGGCACCGCCTGTTTTTTTCCCTGCGTGCGGCATTCCCTTTTACTTCGTTTCATACATGGCAGGTAGTGCTGCGGAAGCTATGTAGATAAGGAGATAAGACAGTAGCGGTAAAAAGAATATGTTGGGTTGGAAAGAGTAAACCACGTAAGTGGTGGAACAAGCAAATCAAACAAGCTATAGAAAAGTGAACGCAGGCGTCAAGAGGTCATCGAGGAGCCAAAAAGTTAGGATTACACAAAGAAGAGGTGCTCTTTAGATGGAGCAGGTACAGGGAAAAGAAAAGAGTGTCGAGTGATCTCTTGCAGCAGATAATGCACAAGTGAACGTTGGGTGCATAACATTCGCAAAGGAGACAAAGGCATGCCAAAAAGATTCTGGAGCCATGTAAGAGCACTCGGAGCTCGAACTAAAATTTCTCAAACAGCTATAAGGAAGGAAGATGGTAACATTTTCGAAGGAGACGCTGCGATACAGTACATCTGAGACGTTATTAGGGATAACTTCGGCACCAAAGAAAGCGTAGTTCAGATCCAAACAGATCCAGCAGCAACTGAGAAGCCTGAGATATCAAAATTTAGCACATAAATCGTTTACTTCGAAAAAAGGCAGAAGAAAATGTCCCTAATAACACCACCGCAGAACCCGATGAAATGCCTGTACAGCTAACAAAAGACCTCCGTCCAAAGAGCAAGGCACTGCTGACTAATGCCATTGAGCAAGTGATTAAAACTAAGCAAATTCCGGTTAGATGGCGTGAAAGCAAGATGAGAAGCAACAGGCTAGTTACAGCAACGTCGGTGATGTATAGAATGACAATGCAAGCCTTAAAATTAGGACTGTCGAAGAGGGTGAAAAAAATATGAGCTGAAAAACAACAATAGGTTCAGATCAGGCAGAGTAAGAAACTTGTACTAACTCCGTGCATAGAGATTTAAATAGCTCTGAATAGACCTTTATGAATAGCATTTGCAGATAGTAAGGAAGCGTACGACAATATAGACCGGGGATTATTATGGTATGTTCTCAAGCACGAAGGCACAGATGACGTTATTGTGGAGCTGCTAAGGGAGATATACGCAGACAACCGAGTAAAATTGTATGGGAAGGCCATAAATGTAATGATGTGGTGGAAATTCACCAAGAACTGAAGTAAGATGTCCTCTGTCTCCACTGTTATTCACGCTTTATGTTAAGGACATAGAAAGACGAGTAGAAAACTGTGAATTTTGGTTTGATTGATCATACATGCGTAATGGACAAGTGGTGCAATAGGAGGTCCCTGGGCTGATGCATGCGGACAACACAGTGCTATCAGCGAACAATGCAAGACATTTACAGAGAATTGCGCATATGCGTTCAAAGCAGCGACAAACCTAGGCCTTAAGTTTATCATAGAGAAATCGGAATTATGATCTTTATTGAGCAGATGATTAATTTCATGGTGTCAGCTCAACAGCTAGTCATACCCATAGTCAAGCTATATACATACGTCGGCGTATACATAGACAAAAGAAAGAGTTACTCGAGCACCCACCAAGATAACCTGAAAGTAAAAGGGAAGCGGAATGCAGCAATAATGAATCCTGGGGCACTTTTGGAGGCCACGATAAGTACGAGGTGGAGCCTGGAATCTGATGCCAGTGCTGACGTTCGCAAATTACATTCTGTGCCTAAAATCGGATATCTTGTCGGGGCTGGAAGTTAACCAAAGATTTGTAGGCCGGTTGGCTTTGGGAGCCCACAGCAAAACCACAACGGAGTCAGGGCAAGGGGACATGGGTTGGAGCTCGTTTGAAGACAGAGAAGCGCACAGCAAAATTAGTTGTGAAGAAAGAGTCAGGAACACGGATCACAATAAATCGTCGGCTAAGTTACACAATTACCTGTACCTGAAAAGCGTGGACACAGAGTGGAGGAAGAAGTCAAGAACGTTGGCAACCAAGTACAGGGTAATTGAAAGTGTAAATAGGCAACCAGGAGTCATCAGAAAGAAAGCGAGAGAAATAGACATGGTGAATCGTTTGCAAATAATGGAAACAAGAAAGACCATGGAGATTTACACGAATGAGAAGAAATAAGTTACAAAATTACAAGACCACGTAACTAATTTATTTCATTCATATGTAACTCAGTAATCATTGGCAGCAGTTGCGCACAGTGAGAGAAGTATCCCTAGCCTTCGCAGTCTCGCCGGCGATGGACAAAAGGGAGTATATAATATCATAAAGAACCGACAAGCCCGTCTTATCACACTGGTTGTCTAATTCATGATAGCTATAGAGGAAGCTAGTCAGTTGAGGTAGTTGTTCCCGTTTTCCCAAAAGATACCTTCAAGAGAGGATGCCACAGGCATTGTTTAGTCATGTTGTCTAAAAATGAAACATTCCAGCTAGTCACTGTTTTGGCACGACGCACGAGTGACATCTACCCTGTCCTTGTCAACGCTGGACGAACGCTAGATTTTTTTTTTCGTGTCAGCTCTATACTGCAAAATGTTCCACTGATATAGACATTCTTGTAAAATCTCTTCAATTTCATCAAAAATATTTCTTATACACCGGAAATATCGATTCAGAAGTTATTGAGAATGGCATACATGAGCACTTCGTAAGCGAAATGTTCTTTTTTTTTCCTTACCGTATGGTATTCTTCCCCGTCGAATAAAAAAAAACATTCCATATGGGCGAAGCAAGCAGGCGATTGATTTCAAAAAGCAAAAGTTATAATGGGCCGTCATATTCAGTAATCGCGATTTTCTTCACATGTGTAATTTTTTGCGTTCCGCATTTTTGGGTGAGAAATAAATATTATTATTATTATTATTATTATTATTATTATTATTATTATTATTATTATTATTATTATTATTATTATTATTATTATTATTATTTAGTCAGTATGCCGACGATACGGTATTATTAACAAAGCGTATAAATTATGAAAAGGCTGTGGGCGCCCTGCAAAATACAATACATAATGTAGTGCACTCGTTTGCGAAAAACTGTACTAATGTTACTATCAGGAAGACACAGTTAATATGTTTTAGAAATCCCTTAAAGACCATAGCAATGAACATTCCAGTATTCTTGTATGACCAGCACTGCGTTACATGTACATGTACCCCTGTTCAGTATGTAGACTGTGAGAGATACCTAGGTTTATTTATTGATGGCAGCGTGTCCTGGCAGCAGCATATGGCCTAACATTGTCGCAAACTTAGGAGTGTCACTTGGTTGCTTTTTAATATAAATGGTTTCAAGCCGTTATCGGTAAAGAAAACGAAAGTGCATGTCCCCGTGTATCACCGTATTCGCTTTCTGCGCATTGCGATGGCAAACGCAAATTGACAGTTTATCAAAAAATATATTGAAAAGTGTTGCCTATGGCTATGGCCAGGTGTCAGATGACAATTTATTTTCAGCGTTAAGTTTTCCTTCATTTCAGTCGTCATTGAAGCAAACTGTAGTTCTTCATTTTTGGAACGACCAATTCAGAAAGAAATATGTAGCCCCTGGACTTTTGAGGGACATCGAGCGTTTCAATGTTCCTCGTTCATCAACTAGGTATGGTGAGGCACGACGAAGTGTCTATGTGCCAAAAAAGTTTTAGTGATCTACTTGATGAATTTTTCTCGGTTCAGTCAAAAAATGTTTTAAAGAAAATGTCATCTGGCATTCGAGTTTTCCGTTTTGTGTGGGCATGTGTTTACTTGATTGTCTTGACCTTTCATATCCATTTAAACATGAAAATATGCTCACTACGTCGGCATGTCATTAAATTTTGTTTTTGTTCTGTATAAGCATTAAAAATGTTCTCTACGTCGGAATAACATGCATTTAATTTTTGTTTTTGTTCTATATAAGCGTGAATGTATGTTCGAGCTACATTGGAATAACATGTGTCTGATTTTCTTTTTGTTTGCACAATGTTTTGCCGGCACTAAGGTTACGCCTGTATGTACATTCGCTGACCTCATTGCTGTTGCCGGTGCTGCCGGGCCTAGTCACACAAGCCATTGATGCATCGACAGGCCTGCCTACTATGTATTTGTTCTTGTGGTCCATAAATAAAAAATTATTATTATTATTATTATTATTATTATTATTATTATTATTATTATTATTATTATTATTATTATTATTAGAAATGCACTTCAAACAACTGTTACAAATTTACCGCTGTTTATGCACTGTCCTAATTGCCAATCGTGTCAGTGTGCCCCCAAGGAATATCGAAACTCCATTAACTACCTTGGTGGCTTCTTTGACATTGACCTCTCATGGAATGATCGCATGACATATTTGCGGCAGGCTCAGAAGTGTTTCATCGCTTCCTTTTAACATTAAATCCATTGTTCTGATGGCTGTAAAAATCACTATCACGCACGCCTTAGCATACAGTGTGTTACGTTACGGCATTACATTGTTCGGGTTTGATCTTCTCGATGGCAGTGTCATATGGACAGAATTCTAAAACGAATGTTGAAGTCCGCTGCGTATAACTCTTCCTCGGCGGACAGTGAACCTTTTTATACGTCTGGGTCTTCTTTCATTTAAAACTTTGTTCACTCAAATGGTTCTGGTAACACATTTTTGGAACCCCGAAGTAGAACAGCAATATATTGCTCCCTGCGCCGTATACGGAAAACATTGCATTTTATAGTACCGTATTGCAACACAAGATTTGGTAAAGCTAGTAGGTATGCTTATGTCCCAAGAATGTTGAATGACCTACCTACCTGATCATATATTTACTGCGACCAGGAAACGAAACTTGAAAAGAATTGTTAAAGGCACTGTAAGATATGTATAATACTAAATAATGTTCTCATTTTCTCGTTTCTTGTATTTCTGTTGCCACTGATTTGAGCTGAGCTTCTGTTTCATTTTGTTGTGATGAGTTTCACCACCTTTTCATTGCTGTACATGTTGCCATTTTCTCTTTGTTTGCCGACGTGCCGGGCCAAGTCACGCAAGCCTTTTCCTTGGCTTTGACGGGCCCGCCTTCTGATGTACGAAGATTGTAAGAGGGCAACAGTTGTTGTTGTTGTTGTTGTTGTTTTCACAACGTATTGTTACGAGCTCTCGTAACAGACGGCAGAAGGAGCGCGAATGACTATGGAGACGGAGAGTAGAGAAGGAGGACGACGTTCGGTGGGCTTCCTTTGTACCGATCTCGAAAAATTCCAGCCGTTCCGACTGATCTCCCTTGCATTTGTAAGTAAACGCTTCGCGCGTAACATTTGGTGGAGCTGCAGGGTAACTCCAACTACCGACAACAGAGCCGTCAGCACAAGACCTTCGGAAGCCGCCACCTTGCCGAACATCTGCCATCAGCCACCATCGTGCTTAGAGATGAAGATGCTCCCAGTGCTGCATCGGCAGGGCCAGCCCCGATTCAGCACTACCGAGAGCCACGCACGTCCTCCGCAAAGGTAGGATAATATTGTCCTTTACTGTGAAGGACGGACTCATTCCAAATCAGCATGGAATTCTCACAGGCCGCTCCACTATCACAAATCTCGCAAGTTTCACGAGACAGATCTCCGCGGCGGTACTTCAAAGGGGGCAAGTTGACACCGTTTACTGTGACCTGAGCGAAGCCTATGGTGTAGTATGGCACTCACCGCTTCTGTTCAAGCTTACGCAGTGTGATGTTAACTGCGCAAGAGATTGACAGCTGACGAGTCATCTTCTTGATAGATCATGTTTTGTTAACGTCAATGGCCAAGCGCCTTCTTTGTACATGGTAACTCGCGGCATCCTCAAAGGATCAGTATTAGGACCACTCCTTTTTTAAATTTTTTATTAGTGGCGTTCAGTCCGTTATGCGGAACTATTCTTTCATTATATATATACCGATGACATCAATATCGTATAGAAACTTCACACTGTTGATGACTGTCACGCCCTACAGTCCGATATGCTCGCCTTTTCTAAATGGTGCAATGATAATAACCTCTCCTTGAATGCAGCTAAGACCAAAGTGATGACTTTCACACGCAAAACAGCAAGCATTTCTTTTTCTTCTTCTGTAGATTCTGTTCCGTTGTGTAATGTCTGTGAAATCAGTGTTCTTGGTGCACTTTTTAATACGTCCTTCAACGTTTTTGTTCACACTGAACGCGTTGCTATGCGGAGTATGCGCTTTCTTGGCTCTGTTTGCAGACAATCGGGGGAATTCGTGTCTCCTACACGGTTCCGCAAGTTATACACAACTATCTGTCTTCCTCAACTTGAATATGTGTTGGTCGTCTGGAATGGCTTTTCCAGATCCAACAATGGCATTATAGATCGGTTCCAAAAAACGTTTCTAAGCATATATCATCACCGCTTTACATGCGTTGGACCTTGTTCTAACACTATTGGATTATGGTCATTTCCTTTACTTCGATTGATTGATTGATCGATTGTAGAAATAGTAGTAGCATGATGATGGCTTACTGATTAATCATTTAAAAAACATGGTTGCAAGTATTGCTCTTCTAGAGGAACGCCCTTTAGGGTTCGCAAGTGGCTGGTTATTTTTCTTTATTGCTGTTCGCCTCTTTGAAACATTATGTGCGCTCTTTACCCAGAATTACTGATCCAATTAAGTACTCTTAATTCTTAACCACGAGTGAAAACGTTCACAAGCAAAGGTCTCTTTCCGTTTGCAATAAAACCTATTTTCTTTTTTCGTTGCTACTTGTAGTTTTTCTTCGCATGGTTATCGTTGCGTCTTTTCTATCTTTCTGACAGACAAACATACTGCTTCAAGCCCCTATTCGGAGTGCCTTGACATGCGCCGTAATATTGTTCCTCGCATGGAGTACCAAATTTGTCACACGAACGATACAGTTCAAATACGAAGCTCAAGGACAGCTGAGCTACTGAAAATGCAACCACTGACTACATTTTTTTTCTTAAGTTACATTTCAACGACAAATAGTAATTCAACTATACTACACACATTTTAATATCACAGTGCATCTGGGAGCACAAAACAAACGGATAGTGTTCACTGAGAATGTCGTCGCAGCTAATTTTTAGCACGCTATGTTACGCCTTTTCCGCCTTTTCAAACAATAAAAGAGTAGATCACTCGAGCATATTTTGCTACAGCCAAGTACATACCACAATCATACCATCTGCGGTGATGATATCACCCTCTGGGTGAGTGATGGCAACGATGTACAGGTGGAAAACACATTACCGTGTACAAAAGAAGCAGTTCAACAATACCTCGCAGGAACCGGACTGGCGCGTTCGGCAGAGAAATCTGAGCTCCTCATCGCGACGCGGCCGAAAACCACGCAACTACGAGGAACGAAACAATCCGCAAATTCCTATATGTCCAGAGACATCAAATCCGATATGTCCAGACACATCACAGACATGATAACCATCCCTCCAATACCTAAGAATATACATCCTACACACCATCAGTGTAGACGGGAAAGCAGACCATGCAACATACAGAAGAAATTCGCTAACAGCAAGGACACCACATTTGCAGACACAAGCGCGCCTACATAGCAGTGGTGATAAATTACCAAGGAAAACGCACGATGAGCGACACAGTCAACACGCAATCAGTGATTCTCAGACGGCCATACGAAGCTTCGCCGACGGTCGAATCTCCCCAGGGGCACTAGGACTCCTAAAATGAGCTAATAACCACAACAAAAGTGTCGATCTTATCTGTACACCCGCTCACACACTACCAGACGGTAGCAATGAGGCGGCGCAGCGCATAGCTCGAGAGCTTCAGTTAGCCCCGCTTAACCGACTACCGATGAGTTGTTGTGGGAAGATTGAATGACCAGATTTCACAAAATTACACCATACCGTAGATTGCAGAGGCGCACATTCCCGCCGCCGCATCCAAAATTAAGCAAAAATCATGATGTCAAATGGCGGCAGTTACAGACCAGAACCTACCTGAGTCCAGCTATTATACACCTAATATACCCAGATTTACACACGACTGACAAATGCAGACACTGCGACTTGTTATGGTTGGCGTGTAACACCCCGGGCAAAAAGGATGCTCTAACACAATGCTTCATCGGAACGAAGGGTGGATTCTTAATTTGCTATGGTTGTCTCGAGTGGCTGCTGGTCTGGCTGGCGCCCTGCAGTGTTACAGGCCCCTTTGTGTATGTGCGACTTTAGAGGGACCCTTTCCACGAACTGTCAAGCTCTACAGGAGAGCTTCCTGGAACCACCTCACCTGGGTGCATGAATCGGCAGACCCATCCCCGACCAGACCTGCGGGTTGCCCCCGGCGGAAGGAAGCCCGTACGACCTCACCTGGGAGCATGGATCAGCAGGCTCATCCCCGACCAGGCACCAGGGTTGCCACCTACGGAGGCGGGGCCGTGCAAGCTTGTCGGTGAGGAGTGATCAGCTGCCCATCCACAACCAGACTCAGTGCCTGTCGCGTGATGTTGACGTGAGCAAGATCCCGCCTACGACTTTAGTGGGCCTATTTAAAGGGCCCCGCAATGTACTTTTTCACTTCTGTCTCTTCTTGTTATCCTTCACCAACCATTGAATAAACAATGCAAGTTTCGCACTAGAAGTGGTCTCGTCCCTGCCTGATGACCATGGTCTACCAGACGGCTGCAGCCTGACGACAACGCCACGCTACCCAGTAGTAGCGTCAAGGGTAGCGTACGCTACCCTGGAGAAAAAGCAACATCCTCTAGCCACCCTGGAGCATATCCTATGGGTATGTACCGGTATTAATACACACTAACAGTGATGCAGCCTCAAACAACGACAGCTTGTGCGCGCCCTGGGAGTCTGCATTGCTCAGCTCGAACCTGCAGCACCAACTCTCTGGGTCGTCCAGTGAGCTATATATATATATATATATATATATATATATATATATATATTGTAGCGAAGAGTTTTTAGAAGAGACGCTAGTGGGTTCAGCGCTACTGGCTCTAAACGCTAGTGGGTCGAGCGCTCCTGCTCAGCAACGGCTCTCGTGCTTGGAAGCTCTGACTGCCCTGCCCGTCGACGTTGCGCTGCTCCCGAGCTCTGCCAAATAAACACCTTTAGAATTGGTGGAGTGTGCGGGGTGACCTCAGACGATCATCCTGGAACTCCGGTCCCGTACCATACCATCTACCATGCCCCAAGACGCCTCCCAGCAAACGCCTCCTCCTGCGCCCACTGCGTGTCCCGGGGTGCCTCGTCATCGCGACCCTCCTATCTACACTGGAGCGGACGACACTGACGTGGACGAATGGCTCACGGCGTACGACAGAGTAGGCGACCATAACAAGTGGGATGAAGCAGCCAAATTGAGCCATGTTCTGTTCTACCTCGCTGGAGTGGCCAGCCTGTGGTATAACAACCACCAAGCAGAGTTCCAGACATGGTCGGAATTTAAGACTTCCCTCGCCGATGTGTTTGGGCGCCCTGCTGTTCGCAAGCTGCGTGCCGAGCAACGTTTGCGAGAACGAGCTCAACAGCCAGGCGAAACGTTCACCAGCTATATCGAAGATGTCCTGGATCTATGCAGGAAAGTCGATTCGACCATGGCGGAGTCTGATCGCATCCGAAACATACTCAAGGTCATAGAAGACGACGCCTTTAACATGCTGCTGGCCAAAAGTCCACGCTCTGTGGCTGAAATTGTCACACTGTGCCAGAGCTATGAAGAACTCCGCAGGCAGCGGTCACTGACCCGTCGATCTCTACCACGTGACGAACACCTCGCTGGTTTGTCTGCCATGTCCAACCAGGCAGCGTTGCTCGCAGAAATGAAGGCGTTCGTCCGCGAGGAAGTTGCCCGGCAACTCTCGTTGATGGATTTTGCACAGCCGCATTCGGTACACACGCCTACGCCAAGTTTTGCGCCTCCGCTTCGCCGCGTCATAGCGCAAGAACTGCACGAGGTTTTGCCTGAGCACCAGCAGCGTGTTCCTGCGGCTGCGCCTCACAGCTACGCCGAAGTCATGGCCAGGCCCCAACAGATGCCGACGGCTGCGCCACTCAGCTACGCGGAAGTCGTCACCCAGCCTAAACCACTCCATCAACGGGGACCTCTCACGTACGCCGAAGTCCTCGCTATGCCCCGACAACAGCCGGCTATGCAATCACTTCACCAGGCGCCACGTCCAACGCGTCCTTCCACATGGATGGGACCTCCCGCAACGACTCGGTGGCGTACAGCGGACAATCGACCAATATGTTTTGCGTGCGGCTATGCAGGCCACGTCGCACGCTACTGTAGTCGCGTGCAGTCGCCTAGCGCTACACCTTATGGGCCAAGTTCTATGGCGAGTTCTCCGCGCCCTTATTACGATGACGAACCTCGGGCTGCGTCACCACCATTCCGCCGGTCCGCTAACATCCGCCGCTCAACTTCTCCACGCCGACGCTCCCCATCACCGATGCGGCCTCGTCCCGAAGCTCGGGATGAGGAAAACTAATCGTCGCAGTCCATGAGGCAAGGGCTGCGACGCCGTCGAAACGCGCAAGTCCTCAACGTAGCCCGACCAATGTGATAGACGTGTTAGTTGACGGTGTGCGCACATCTGCCCTCGTGGATACCGGAGCCGCTGTATCAGTTATGGACGCAAAGCTTTGTCGCTTCCTTCGAAAGGTTACGACGCCCATTGGTGGATTCGCCCTCCGCACAGCAGGCGCACAGCGTATTCACCCGATTGCGGCGTGCACCGCTCGTGTTCTCATCGAGGACGTTGTATACGCCGTCGAATTTATTGTGATTTCCTCGTGCTCCCACGAAGTTATCCTGGGGTGGGACTTTCTCGCCCGCCACGATGCCGTCATTCATTGCGCACGGGCCGAACTAGAACTGTCGCCGATAGCAGATATGACGCTTGCCGATAATGCTCCTTTTGCGAACAAACTACTCGTCAGGCACGACACAAACGTTCCTGCCAACTCGTCAGTGATTGTGTCAATGCAGTGCAACAGCCTCTCTGACGCCATCGCACTACTTTCTCCGTCGGGCCGCTTTTACACTCGAAAACGTCTGCTGCTGCCTTTTGCGACTGTGAACGTCAAACAGGGCTCCACAGCTATTTTTGTATGTAACCCCTTCTCATACCCTGTGATGCTGCTTCAAGGCGAATGTCTTGGCCACGTAGAAGTGCTCGACGCCGTACAAATTACGGATGTTCCCGAAGACACGTCCTGCGCCAGTTACAACACGCTCGGTTCTCTGTCGACGTCCGACCCTTTGCCCACAGGTGTGTTCGATTCATCTATTGCCGATGGCCTCACCCCACCTCAGCGTTCGCAGCTTCTGCGCATCTTAGAAGAATTTCGTTCTTCTTTTGATGTCGAGCAACCTTCCTTGGGCCGGGCGTCTGCTGTCACGCACCATATTGACACTGGCTCCCAACCACCATTGCGGCAACGACCATATCGCGTCTCTGCGACCGAACGTCGTGTGATTAATGAGCAAGTGGACGATATGCTTCGCCGCGAAGTGATCCGACCCTCGAACAGTCCATGGGCATCCCCTGTCGTCCTTGTTACGAAAAAAGACGGCTCGATACGGTTCTGTGTAGACTATCGCCGCCTCAACAAGATCACTCGCAAAGATGTATACCCGCTGCCGCGAATTGATGACGCCATCGATAGCCTACAAGGAGCAGAATTCTTTTCATCTCTAGATTTACGCTCCGGCTATTGGCAAGTACCCATGGCTGACGTCGATAGGCCGAAGACAGCCTTTGTCACACCCGACGGCCTATACGAATTTAACGTCATGCCGTTTGGACTTTGTAATGCGCCAGCAACTTTTGAACGCATGATGGACACAGTCCTCCGCGGTTTGAAGTGGCACACGTGCTTGTGTTATCTCGACGACGTTGTTGTTTTTGCCTCTGACTTCACCACGCACCTTCAACGTCTACGGCATGTTTTGACTTGCTTAGCGAACGCTGGCCTTCAACTGAACCTAAAGAAGTGCCGATTTGCAGCGCGGCAGCTTATGATACTAGGCTATGTCGTCTCGAAGGATGGAATCCTCCCCGATCCAGCCAAACTTCGTGCCGTAGCTGAATTTCCTAAACCGACGTCCGTCAAAGAATTGCGCAGTTTTGTAGGTTTGTGTTCCTACTTCCGGCGCTTCATTCGCAATTTCGCCGCCGTCATATCACCCCTGACGAAGCTCCTTGGCAGCAACGGACCTCTCCATTCGTGGTCGACCGAGTGCGACGAGGCGTTCACTAAGCTCCGTCGTTTGCTGACGTCTCCTCCCATTTTGCGCCACTACGATCCAACGGCACCTATTGAGGTACACACAGATGCCAGCGGTGTTGGCCTCGGCGCTGTCTTAGCACAGCGCAAAGAAGGGTTTCCTGAATATGTTGTGGCATACGCAAGCCGTATGCTTACTAAAGCCGAGACCAATTACACCGTCACGGAAAAAGAATGCCTGGCGATCATCTGGGCGCTTACCAAGTTCCGGCCCTATTTGTATGGTCGCCAATTTGATGTCGTCACGGACCACCATGCACTATGCTGGCTGTCGTCATTGAAGGATCCCTCAGGCCGTCTCGCCCGCTGGGCGCTTCGCTTACAGGATTACGATATCCGCGTACTGTACCGCAACGGACGCCAGCATGCTGATGCTGACGCCCTCTCACGTTCTCCCTTGCCAGACGACAATGCCTGTTGCGCAATATCCCAGCTTGACGTTTCTTCCGTCGACATTGGGACCATCGCTTCTGAGCAGCGCAAGGACCCCTGGATTGCCTCCATCATAGACTGCCTTGCTGATCCGTCATCGCAGCCAACCACTCGTGCATTGCGCCGTCAAGCTCGCCATTTCGCCATTCGCGACGACCTGCTTCATCGACGCAATTACACCTCTGACGGCCGCCAGTGGTTATTAGTTGTACCTCTAAGCCTGCGTTCTGAGATCTGCGCATCGTTCCACTCTGATCCACAGTGTGCGCATTCGGGACTTTTCAAAACCTACCAGCGCCTCCGACGACGCTATTACTGGCGAGGAATGTACAACTACATTCAAAAGTTTGTTCGTT